>NC_069138.1:10828716-11128716 GCF_026914265.1 Mya arenaria | reverse complement strand
AATTTAGTCTCTGTTTTAACATAAGCAAGAACCAAATTATCACTTCCTACTTCTTGGAAAGCCATACATCATAAAAACCGAGTGAACTCAACAGATCTCGTAATAACGAACACCAACTGTACTTATTATGGTACCTTTCACAGTCATTCAATTAAATAATTTATTTTTTTCTCATTAAACTTCTTATCACATGTACGTAATAACTTATTACAATTCTTTGTAATATTATTGTATTTTATTGTCTGATAATTAACACGTCCAAGCTCACTATAAATAAAACTATTCTGTGTACTTCTTTTAACACCCAACAATTGTTTACAGTTTTGCATATGTATTCGCTTTATGGCGTTGCCATTGACAAAGCACCAGTCTTCACTTCCATAATTAAGAATGGTCGAAATAAGCTTATCAATCAAATCAAACTGTTGTATAATAGTAAGGTCTGTAAATCTATATCAGTATTCACAACTTATTTCCAACGTTCACAATATCTGACAATAAATTAAGACTTTCAGTTCCACAGCATTATTTGCAAACACACTATCATCGGCATATAGTATTAGAAAACGTTCAAACGAATCAATATTGATACCATTAATACCCTTTTCATAGAAAATCGACTCTTAATCATAAAAAAAAAATATCGAGAAAAAGAAAGGCGAGAAACACTCTCCTGGTCGTTCACCTATTACACATTCATATGTTCCACTCAACTGGTTAAAATACTTGACCCTGGATTTCACTGACGAATACATGGATTTAAATATACCAAATATGTTTGCTCTTAATCCTAACTTTATAAATGAACTTCAAAGATTATTCCTAGCAACACAATCAAAGGCTTTAGTAAAATCGATGAATACACAGTACAGTTGCTAACCTTTATTAAGATCATGCGTTAATAAATCACAAAGTACAAAATATTATCTATAGTACCCATATTCGACCTAAAATGTTAATAACCTTGGGTCCACTCAGATAATCTGTTGTTCAAAATTCGTGTAAAGTCCCCCAAAGTCCTTAGTAGTGTTATACCCCTCTAGTTATTTTCATCATTTATACCATCTTATGTTATGACACAACAATATGAAGAGACATGACACATTTAATTAGAACATAATACAAAGAAACATATTAACAAAATTTTAATTGATTTATTTACAACAAAAAAATATATTGGGTAACTATAAATAAATATATTTGGACAACTATAGATGATGCATCTAGTAAAACTGAATTATATCTAGGCATGTATATTGACCTTTCCCCATTCTACGACGTCTTATGTTATAGATATATTTTACATATATAACAGTTTCTTGTTTGTATATTTTTTCATACGTATTATTCATACCGTGCTATCCCAAAATAACCTAAACGACGAAAAGCGAAAGTGTTTCTCATATTCACAGGAGTTATTTATTTTTTGTATACGTATTTATACATGATCTTAATGTACTTCAGTGCCGCTTTGATAGCCTTTTGACTAGGCATCCTCTAAAGATAGCTGCGGAAAACCAGTTAAAATTCGATTATTTCCTCATCAGGTTTAAGATGACTGAACTGAAGGAAAACTTTGAACATAAGAATGTTACATAACGCTATCCATAAATTGTCTCTTGAAGAGCTCGAAATTATACAAACAAATATTATTTTGTGTAAAACCATTTGTTCTGTAACAGTTTCACACTCTTGGCATTTGGACACAAAACTTCTAGAAAAGTATTGACTTATAACAAGCAGTCCTATAATTTTTCAGCTGGTCTCTATACACGTGTCGTGTAACGGGTTCTACCAACTCACTATGACGGAAGTCTATAGTGTAGACTGTTGTGTACATGTAACTTCATTTTCCCGTGCTAAAGAAGTTCATTACTTTTATTTGGATTATAATAAGTATGTTTTACAATGTATACTTCTTTCAATTTCATTTAAAGTTTAAGTCATACTTTGTCATATGATTTTATATTCAGAGTTTACTGTCTGCTGTCTATTAATAACTGTATATGCAAATCTTGTTAGTTTCATTTTGTTCGTAAATGATTCATTGGGAAGTGTGTTTATTATTAAATTAAATATGAAATAGATTTCTTTAAGTAGCTTGTTTGGCATAAAGTATATCATTAAAATGTTTTATATTTAGCAACCTATAGGCTTGTTATAAAGTTGTTTAGCTTTTTCTTTGGTTGATTTTATAACCAAATTAAACTATGCTACTTGTGTTAATATTCATATTTTATAAACCATACTTGGATTTGTTTTCTTTCTATTTAAAGACTGACTGAATCAGTTTCATTAAGTTATCTGTCCTCTGACGGTACCTTCACCATTTTTACATTCTTGGACTCTGTCAAGGTAGTGTGTGGTTTCCCTGTGGGCCACTCACATTTTTCATATAGGTTTTTCAATTTAAAACTTGATTATTGTAACTGAGATGTGAAAGTTCTTTGTTTTTTGATAATTAACATAAATTACTTGTTTAGTTTTTTTAAACTGTGTTTCTCAATATTTGACACTCGATAGAATTGTTTTAACCTTACGACATAAAGTTGCATTATGGCTTGCCTGAGCAGCTAGGTGTAGCTAGGCATTTGTTAGTTTCATAGTTGTTTTTGTTTTACTGTGTTATTTCCATTTGAATATAATTAATGAACTTAAATTCTTGAATAGATTGTATAGAAAAATGAAAACATCTCGGTTGTTTTTCACGCCCAACCTCCCTGCCTTTGCCCTGTGTCGAACCTGAGGGTTTTTGTAACCGCCCGTGCGGCTTACTACCACTCGTTGAGGTTCGGTTACATTTTGGCGCTGCGAGCAGGTTGAAGGTCAAGGGTTGTTTGGGTTGTGAAAAACTATTCCAGTTCCATTTAGGTTTAGGATATGATTAGATTTTAGATTTATTTAAAGGTTAAAAAAATAGTGTATAGGTAACTTCATTGAATATCATAGGACGAATATTTCTCTTCGCCAAATTTAATCATGTATAAACACCCCGACACTTCATTTGAGCCCGGCTTCACAAGTACGCCCGCGATGTATAGTAGTTCATGTAATAGGTTTGATTTCTTGTCGACGCCTCTGGATAGAACGTCCGGTATAGCTTTTAATAACATGGTACCAACCACATACAGTGTTTGGTCGAACTCGTTGTCAGATAGAAGTTCTATTATGACCACTTCTACGTCTACCAATCCGTTCAACCGACCGTGTACCACATACGCTCAGCCTTTAACGGTCTTAGAACCCCGTCATGTTTCTTTTTCCCCGTCAGTAAGTGTGCCAGAATCTAGCGATTTAATTAACTTTGATCGCGCGCATTGTATGTTTCACAACCCGAAGTTGTAGATGTAGGAAAACTAAACACAACCCAGTTATTACAGGCTGCGCTGCGTGCATCAGATTTAGGCTTGCTTCCGGCAAATGCCCCTGTACCGGAAATGCCCACATTTTCAAAGTTGCCTAAAGTGCATAAAGATTTTCCTCCGCCAACTTTCGACGGCAAAGGGTCATGGGTAAATTTCTTTGGCAGATTTGAGCGGGTAGCAAATTTCTATGGGTGGAATACTGCTGAGAAGATTGACTATCTTGTAATGTGTATGACAGATGATGCAGGTTTATTCATCGACCGATTAAGGCCATCGCAGTTATGCAACTTTGAACAACTCAAGGCAACTTTGAAATCCAGGTATGACGAACCTAAAAACTCGCGTTAGATTCTGGCCTCCTTTCATAATAGATTTAGGCGTGTCGAAGAAACCATCAGGCAATACGCACGCGATTTGCAGGATTTAATAGACACCGCGATACCCGGTGAGAATAGTGACGCAAAGATGTACATGCTTACCGGTCAATTTATGAGGGGTATAGGGAGTCGAGAGAGTACGGACTATCTTAATCTGAATGTGGACTACTCACGTGTGGATGTTTGGCAAAATCTAGTTGAAAAGGCAGAAATATTTGAATCAATCAAAGCGAGCGCTCTTCACTTTAAAAACCACAAGCCAGTCAATACAGTGTCTCGAACTCAAATCAAGATTTAAGGACTGATGTTGCAAATGCTGTAACAAATGTTCGTTCGAGCCCTCCTCCCATTTACCATGCAGAACAAACTTGCACTTCCGTTCCACCTCAGCCACACGCACAGCCCTCTATGCAAAACACTTTTGGAACACGCACACAACAAAGTATCAATTTATCTAGGTTGGTTCAGGGGTGATCTGTTTCAAATGTCAGGGTCAGGGTCATATTGCCCGCAATTGTCCATTGAACCAGAATAACCACCATTTAAACTGTTAGAGGCTGGTGTTGGGTCCGAGACATCAGATAAAACTCAAAATGATAGGGCCAAAGATCAAACGTCAGTTCCGTTATGTACATTAGGAAATAATGACTCGTTGTCTGAAACATCGGAGTTACCTAGTATGTCCAAAAGCAAAACTTACAAAGAAGATGCAGCTGTAGACGAACCCTACAGTTCTTCTTTTAAAGACATGATATCAGAAGTGAATAAGGTTTGCCAGGCTAAAAATGAAACACATGAAGTTGCGATGAAGCAAAGTAGTTCCGAGTCAAATATTGATCACTCTGACACTAGTACTAGAACTTCCGGTTATGCAACGTTGAGCGATATTTCTAATGCCTGTTGGTATTTTCACGCGAAGATACAAGACGTCGCCGTACCCTTGTTATTTGATACTGGTTCACCTATTAGTATTATATCAAAAAGTATCTGGGAGAAACTAGGAATTGATAAGCCAATGCTCGAGAGTAATGATTTAAGACTTACGGCGGCCAACGGGTCAAAGATTGATATTTTGGGTCAAGCAACGTTCAAATTTGATACGGAAGCTAAAAGTTATCAATGGAAGTTTTTGGTAGCCAATCTGGAGGGTATTGCGGGTATAATAAGCCAGGATTTTATATCTAGTCAGGGTAGGACTCTTTCATGGAAGACATTAGTTTGGCAAACTAAGGCAGGCCGTGTATGTTTATTTAAACGGGAGTCTAGCAATGTAGGACGTATCAGAGTAGAAAAGCGGGTTATTGTACCTCCTGAAACTGAAATGTTGGTCAAGGCCGGGCCCGACTGTCCGTTGTACGGAAAAACGGGGGTAGTGGAACCTTTATCTCGCATAGCTAAAAAGGGTTTATTTGTAGCAAAGTCCGTCTTAGATGGCCAAGGCGAAACCATATGCTCTGTCATAAATGTTACTGATAAGCCCATACGTCTACAGACAGGTGAAATCATAGGAAACATTGGCTCCGTCGAAGACGTTAGCTTGATTAACGCTCCTTTGAACGCTCAAGAAATGTCTGTAACGGTACCTTCTCATTTACTATGCCTCATTGACGGTTTACCCTACGATTTAACTGTAGATCAAGTCGATCAATGCAAAAGGTTGATAGTTGATTACCAAGACGTATTTCTGAGTCCCGACAACAAACTAGGCCGTTCTGATGTAGTGACGCACAAAATAGAAACTGGGAACGCAAAACCCATAAAGATACCACCTCGCCGCTACCCATTGGCTTACCAAGAAATAATCGAACAAGAAGTACAGAAAATGTTAGAACAGGATATTATCGAACCTAGTGATAGCCCTTGGTCCGCTCCAATCGTGTTAGTTAAGAAAAAGGATCAGACTAATCGCTTTGCTATAGAATTTAGGGGTCTAAATTCCGTGACTGTGAAAGACTCATACCCACTCCAAAACAAAGTATTTTTGATAGCTTGTCGGGTTCGCGTTATTATTCAACGGTCGACTGTGCTTCCGGTTATTGGCAACTAGCCATGGAACCAACTGACAAACATAAAACTGCGTTTGTAACACCTTCAGGTGCTAACCGCCACTATCAGTTTCAAGTGTTACCGTTCGGACTTGTAAATGCTTGTGCAACTTATGAACGCTGCATGGAGAGGATACTAGCTGGCCTTCATGGATCTAAATGTTTGTGTTACATAGATGACAATAATTTATGGCAAAGACTTTCAAACTGCTTTAGAAAATCATCGAGTGGTGTTTGATAGACTGCGCGCCGCCAATTTCACTCTTAAACCGTCTAAGTGTTTTCTAATGCAAAATCAAATAGCATTTCTAGGCCATATAGCCACTGAGGACGGTACCAAATGTGATCCTTCAAAAATAGAGGCAGTTTTATACTGGCCTGTACCGGCAAACAAATCTGAAGTTAGGAGTTTTCTAGGCTTAGTCAATTTCTACCGGAAGTACATTCAAAATTGTGCCGAAATCAGTACACCTTTAACAAAGCTAACGCAGAAAAAAATCAGATTTGAATGGGACATCCATTGTCAACAGGCGTTTGAGAAACTTAAGGTGGCTCTCACTAGTTCCCCGGTCCTGGGGTATCCTATACGCGATGGTCGTTTCATTCTTGAGTGTGACGCTTCAGGTCTCGCGCTCGGCGCCATATTATCTCAGGTTCAGGACGGGCGCGAAGTTGTCATATCATACGCGAGTAAAGCGTTAAGTAAATCACAACAAAACTATTGTGCAACTATGAGGGAATTATTGGCCGTTGTGTACTCAGACACTTCCGTCACTACCTGACCGGAAAACCTTTTGTAATACGAACCGATCACGCCAATCTGGTATGGTTAAAAAACTTTAAGGACGCGGACGGCTTGTTGAGCCGTTGGTTGAGCATTCTCGGGGCATTTGATTTCAAAATAGAATTTCGGAAGGGTACTAGAATGCAACACGTGGACGCCTTATCCAGAATAAAGTTTAAACGTCAATGTAAGAACGGAAACTGTACGGACTGCGGTAGAAGCGGTGACCTCTGTCATCGAGAAGGTCACGACTCTGGGGGGTTGAACCAGTCCAGCACGGCAGCCGCGTCCGTAGCGGACACTAAGTCCGTTAAGGTGGAACCGATTTCCATTGCTCACTTACGCGCCGAAATACCGCCGGGTACTAGTGGCCCGTCTGTCGATGCTAGTGCAGAAAGTGTTTCTACCGAGGAAGCTCCTGTAGGAAGTAACTGGATAAAGGCATGGTCGAACGCAGAATTACGTCATTTACAAATTTTAGACCCAGATCTGTCTAGAATAATTGTTTGGCTTGAGTCGGATAAGAAACCTGACAAAATGGAAGTAAATACTCTCAACAAATGCAATTACTGTTTCTGTTTTGGGATTTATTGGTGATTAAAGAGGGTGTGCTGTACAAAAAATATGAATGTGATGGAAGTACTCATCTCACTCTCGTCGCGCCACCGGATATCCGGTTAGAAATATTTCACCTACTACACAATCATCGCACTGCAGTTCATTTCGGCCGCGACCGCTCCGTTGATGCCATTAAGAAACGGTTTTACTGGCCCAATATTAGCGAGTCTGTACAAAGATGGTTAGAATTATGTGACTTGTGCGCTCAGGTGAAACCAGGACCGGGCTTAGGCACTTCTCCTCTGAAGCAAATCAAATCCTCTCAGCGATTTCAAGTTTGTGCATTAGATATTTTCGGTCCGCTTCCCTTAACCAGTAATAGGAATGAATATATTCTGGTCATAAGTGATTATTTCACTAAATTTGTAGAGGCGTTTGCAATTCCGGATCATACTGCACTTACGGTAGCCGATAAATTAGTCACATAAGTAATATGCCGGTATGGCGCTATGGAACAATTACACAGCGATATGGGTCGTGAATTCATGTCTCATCTGTTCACCGAAACCTGTAAGATTTTGGGCATTGATAAGACTCACACGTGTCCTTATAGACCGCAAAGTAATGGATTAGTAGAAAGATGGAATCGAACTCTCAAAACCATGTTGACAATTTTCTGTAATGACAATACTGAAGATTGGGATGATTTTCTGCCATTTTTACTCATGGCCTATAGGTCGACGGTACACGCTAGTACAAAATGCACTCCTAACCTATTAATGTTCGGTCAGGAAGTACGCTGTCCTATTGATCTAATGTTTGGGTTTCCCCCGGGTAGTGAACCAGATGTTTGTCATATTGAATACTTTGAATGGTTACAGTGCGTCATGTCTGTAAGTTTTTCAAAAGCAAAATTCCATCTAGAAGGTGCCGCGAAACGACAGAAGTCATATTACGACAAAAGAGCGAAAATAGTACAGTTCGAAGAGAACTCGTTCGTTTGGCGCTATTACCCGCCATCTGCAAATACAAAATTAGGACCGAACTGGATAGGGCCTTATTTGGTTGTAACGAAAGTTTCTGACTTGGTTTACAAATTCAAAAATCTCCTGAAAAGCCAATTATTTCGGTTAGTGTAGACCATTTAAAGCCGTATTTAGGGACAAATGCACCAGCTAGTTGGGTTCTCCGTCCTCATAATGCTCAATCGGAGCAAAACAATACTCTAGAAAACATCGAGATAGGTGTTAACGACAGCTTAGGGTCACCGGAAAGGGAATCGTTAGCTACGCCCGTGTTTACGCGTCGGGGGCGTCTAGTGAAGCCGCCGGATTTATATTCCCCTTAGTAAGGTGTTTGAATAAAACCGGGCGGGGTAGTTATTCAAATATGCTATTCAGAAAATTTGTTTAACCATGGCAGACGTAGCCGTTATTGAAATAGAAGATCCTGTTTGTACCTTGAATGATTCTGTTTTTCCAGTGTATGGAATGTGTTGCCCCATTCCGGAGTGTAAATGTTTACAATATTTTACACACATTGCCTCATACTTAAGACACTACGCAGAAAGACACAGACTTATGATTTACGAATATAAATGTGAACTGTGCTGTGCGACGTCATCGCATAAGAAACAAATAGAGAATCATTTAGGTCATTTGCACAAGGAAAAGAAATCAAATATGTTTATTAGACGTTTGAGGCATAATGATAAATACATCAACCCTTGCGGGTATCTACCGCCAAATGTTGCTTGTAAGAACGACAATCAGGCTTTGACAAAAACTTTTAGGAGACTTGCCCTGAAAGAGAAGTGTAGAGATCTGAAAAATTTGTGTGAGAAACAATTTGAACAGGAATGTAAGATAAAGAAAATTTGTGAGAGTTACGGCTATGGGGTGTTCTAATCTATTGTAGTTCATTAAACATCAATGGAAGAAAATACATAGGTTGTGTCGTATGTGTAAGGTTTACACAAAATATGATTCATGTTGTTGATATGTATAAGTTTCCTGTCTTTTTACATCCTTTTATTTTGTCACTATTATACCAGAAGTGTTATTGTTCGTCGGTTATATTATCATGAGGGTTATTAATAGTTTCAGATATTGTATAGTGCATTCTCATAGTAACCTGTTTCGGTAGTCTGAATATCACAGAGTACCACACGTATGTAACGTTGTTATCATTTGTATACTATGGTGCTATAATTGTCTCTTTATGAATTTAAAATGCTGCCAGTTATTATTTTGCAAATTATTTGTAGACTACGTCCTTATAATATATGCATTATACTCGTGCTATGTTTTATTAGGCAATATCCAATGATATATTCCGTAATTACTTGATACCTATTGAATATGTTGTGTTTGTTATACGTATCTATGTGTTGTTTTTTGGTTCATAATTGTGTTGTTATACATGTCAGAGCTGTATGCTCTGATGAGATTTACAGTCGGAGATTATTTTAGACTGTGATATTCAATTGTTTGAGTCATTGAATTAGACTATGATATTGTTGAATGATTCTCGGATATATATTTATACTGCGACATTTGTGTTTCAGGGATTGCATTATTTTTTGTTGAGATTATATGTGTTTGTTGTTGTCCACTTGTGATGTTTGTTGTTGTGTATTGCAATGTAGTTAATGTTGTATTACAGTATTACGGATATATACATAATATTTATTGTTTATCATACTACGTATGGAGTTATTGTCATATTATAATGCCGTGACGTCCATTATTTACAGGGATAATTAAAATGCGATGTATTATGGCAAAATATAATTGTATGATATCTGAAATCGAAGTCAGAAGTTTGTTTATACATTTGTTACGTTTAAATCACAAGTTGTAGAAGGAATTTACACTTGTTATGTTTAATTTATAAATTGTTGTAAAATATGCAATCTATTTCAAGTCAGTGTCACGTTTCATTAAATTTTTCACAAAAGTTTATTGTATAAACTTTTCTTGGTAGGATGGAGGAATGTAACGGGTTCTACCAACTCACTATGACGGAAGTCTATAGTGTAGACTCTTGTGTACATGTAACTACATTTTCCCGTGCTAAAGAAGTTCATTACTTTTATTTGGATTATAATAAGTATGTTTTACAATGTATACTTCTTTCAATTTCATTTAAAGTTTAAGTCATACTTTGTCATATGATTTTATATTCAGAGTTTACTGTCTGCTGTCTATTAATAACTGTATATGCAAATCTTGTTAGTTTCATTTTGTTCGTAAATGATTCATTGGGAAGTGTGTTTATTATTAAATTAAATATGAACTAGATTTCTTTAAGTAGCTTGTTTGGCATAAAGTATATCATTAAAATGTTTTATAATTAGCAACCTATAGGCTTGTTATAAAGTTGTTTAGCTTTTTCTTTGGTTGATTTTATAACCAAATTAAACTATGCTACTTGTGTTAATATTCATATTTTATAAACCATACTTGGATTTGTTTTCTTTCTATTTAAAGAATGACTGAATCAGTTTCATTAAGTTATCTGTCCTCTGACGGTACCTTCACCATTTTTACATTCTTGGACTCTGTCAAGGTAGTGTGTGGTTTCCCTGTGGGCCACTCACATTTTTCATATAGGTTTTTCAATTTAAAACTTGATTATTGTAACTGAGATGTGAAAGTTCTTTGATTTTTGATAATTAACATAAATTACTTGTTTAGTTTTTTTTAAACTGTGTTTCTCAATATTTGACACTCGATAGAATTGTTTTAACCTTACGACATAAAGTTGCATTATGGCTTGCCTGAGGTGTAGCTAGGCATTTGTTAGTTTTCATAGTTGTTTTTGTCTTACTGTGTTATTTCCATTTGAATATAATTAATGAACTTAAATTCTTGAATAGATTGTATAGAAAAATGAAAACATCTCAGTTGTTTTTCACGCCCAACCTCCCTGCCTTTGCCCTGTGTCGAACCTGAGGGTTTTTGTAACCGCCCGTGCGGCTTACTACCACTCGTTGAGGTTCGGTTACACATGTAACTAAACTGCCACATTACACATGGTTCATATTCACAATGGATTGACTTAACACATGTAGGTTTATATCATTTCCTGTGATGTTTTGATCGGTTACAACCGTAAAGGGCTTTCGGAATCACCGTGATAAGATATTTTTTTTAATAGCAAGTGTATGCAGCATTTTCATTTAAGTCATAGTCATTTATAATGCTATAATACGTGCGACGTAATCTTATACAACAAAGGTCAACCGATTCGCTAATGTCGTTAAATTTATCGGAAATAACTCCGAAGATGTTTGTAGCTTACAAGCAAAAGAGGTGTCGAGTATTTTAGAGCACTGTCCTGGCAGTCCAGCTTTACTATCAATCTATTAATGTATATGACATAATTAAATGAACTTAGACATTGGCCTTTTGTGTTTCAAACCATGTTGACATGGTATTGTTTGTTTGGACACTGCTGTATATATCTGTAAGCATATTTGTCAATATTGTGAGAAACCCAATGCCATAAAGCTTGGAGACAGGTTTTATTTAAAATTTAAGTTGTCGAAAGCTTTTTTCGCATCTCAATAACAAGCATACAGTTGTTTTCACGTTTAAAATGTACTGAGAAATCATTTATATTCGTTGGTATGAAATTTCGTAGCCTCCGGAAAAAATACAATTTCGTGGGTACTTGAATTCGTGGGTTTTCGTTTTCGAAAAAAATATTAATCGAAACTAAAATAGTTTTAGATCGTCTGTATTATCTCCACGCGCTGGCCCGTGATTTCTACGTCACTCGGTTTATGACACTCGATAAAGTGGTACGAGATGCCAATTAGTGCATATACCCATGTCAATTATTGATTTAATTGGAAATTTAGGTTAGAAAAGATGTACACTGATCATAAATACAGATAGGCGAAGCCATTGAATACCAATTAAGAATTTTGCAAACTGTGAAAAAATGAGAAGGTCCGTATATAGATAATCCCTACAAATTCAATCACTATGTACACAACATGGCAATTGGTTTATATTTCGTGTGATCTTGAATTCGTGGATCACCCAACCCACGAAAACCTCGAACAATAATGCCCCACGAACATTAATGATTTCACAGTATGCATTCTTAAGCAATTCAATTCAATTCAATAGTTTATTAGCACAAACATTCAATTCATCGCCTTTACTTCTGGCGGTAACATTTATTTACATACATGAGAAGAGCATGATATTATAATGCACAGATTAATAACACTATTAGGATATTGATAATTCACGTAAAAAAGTAATCATTAACGTGAAATTGCTTGAACATTGGCGTACCTTAATCCTTTACAGAACAATACCTATAAATTGACCACCCTCGCGTATGCGGTCAGGCATGTTTTGACGGTAACGGGTATGTTAGTGATGAAAAGTGATCGTTGTAAGGCCACTGTTCAGAGCATAATTATTATTTGTTTTAGTTCACTGATCAGACTTAAGAAGAAAAAAAGAATAAAAACAACAACAAAAAAACCAACAACAAAAACCATTGTTTCAAAGCAAGCAATAAAGCAATATAAGCAAAAAAAAGAAATTAAATAAAATAAACATTTATTGGTTTATGATACTTTCTCGTCTTAAAGTTGAAAGATATACATATTTAGCAAGTTTAATTTGTGTACTATTCTGCTCAGCTGACATTAACAATTCAAATTTTTGCATTGTGGGCCAATGACAAAAATATCTAGGTAAGCATTCAATCCGTATGTCTCTGTAAAAAGGACATACTCGCACAAAGTGAAACTCATCTTCAACAACATTCATTTGAGAAAATATACATTTACGTTCAGATTATTCTAGATTTCTAAAACGGCCTTCTTCGATTGCAAGTTTGTGAGCTGAGCATCTTAATATTGTTAGCGAAATACGATGCTTGTCGTTTTTAATACAATTAAGATAATTCTCGTAACCAAACCTACGTTTTATACTCCAATAAGTTTTTAATTTGGATGACATGTCTAAAAGAGAAAACCAGTGCTGGCAATACTGATCATGTAATCTTTGTATGACACTGTTTAATTGAAGAATGGAAATGTCATTATTGTTCCATAAATAGCTAAAACCCAAACTATTAAGCAATTGCTTTACCTCTAATGCCCATGACCCACGAATATTATTATTCACTTGATCACAATACACTTCGTGTTACAAAGAACCGTGATGCTTAGTTAAAATTTTGTACCAATATTTTAGAATTCGCTCTTTACGTGCAATATCTAAGGGAAACCTCCCAAGCTCACCATAAACAGAAGCGTTTGTGGTTTGAATTCTCACCTTTAATACCTGTTAATTTTAAATATATTCTTTCCATGTCAGGGGCTTTATGAGAACCCCATATTTCTGCTCCATAATTAAATATAGGCATGATCATGCTGTCAAATAGTTTAAGTTTTTCATTTATCCCCAATGTCACAACGTCAAAAAGTGAATTCAGTGAATAAATAGCCTTTAATGCCTGGTCGGCTAAAGCCTTTTGCGAGTGATAAAATTTGCCATTTGAAGATAGGGTGACTCCTAGATATGTAAATTTTGATACACAAGTAAGCCTATTATTATTGTAAAATATATCAATGTTTTCAATTCGAGTTCCCAATTTGCAAATCATTGCTACAGTTTTCTTGGTGTTAACAGTGATATTCCATTTTTTGCAATAATCATGAAGCTTGTTTAAGAGTATTTGTAGGCCAGAAGCAGAGTATGAAAACAAAACAGTGTCATCTGCAAACAACAGAAGGACTATTTGTAATTCGTTAAGTGACACAGTATCAGCATCATCATCATATAAATGGGTAGACATATCATTAATAAACATAATGAACAGAAGTGGCGACAAGGTTTCCCCCTGTTTAACACCCATATAACTTTCAAAATAGTCCGAGCAATCGCCACTTGAACGAACACATATTTTGACAGACTTATACATAGATTGTAACATTTTAACAATTTTTGAGGACACATTATTGTTGAGGAGCTTAAACCATATGCCGTTTCTGTAAACTAGATCAAACGCCTTTTTAAAGTCTACGAATGCGCAATAAAGCTTCCGTCGTTCATGTTGTATAACTTTGTTAATAACTGATTGTAAAACAAAAATGCAATCAACTGTATTTTTATTTTGCCTAAACCCAAATTGATATCGTGTTAGTATATCGTTATCTTCCGCCCATTTTCTTAGCCGAGTATCTAACATAAGTGAAAATATTTTAGAGAACATACTAGTAAGCATTATTCCTCTGTAAT
This sequence comes from Mya arenaria, assembly GCF_026914265.1. NCBI lineage: Eukaryota > Metazoa > Mollusca > Bivalvia > Myida > Myidae > Mya > Mya arenaria. Next base: position 11,114,313 of record NC_069138.1, on the reverse strand, counting down.
TATCAACTATATTTTTATCACCTTTTTTAGGAACAGGTATCAAAATGACTTTCGTCCATGATTCAGGATAAGAACCCGTATTGTATATATGATTAAAAAGTGTACACATTATCGGTGCTAAAATATGTTTTGCCTCAATAAATATATCGGGGGTTAACAGATCACAACCGGGACTTTTTCCTCTCCTTAGACTATTCATAGCCTTAATAACATCATCGACATTAAAATCACAGTCAAGCTGATCTATTATTTGATCACCAAACGTGTCATTATTTATAACGTTTTCGACATTATTATCAGTGAAGGATTCAGAATCAGAAAATAAAGTTTTGAAATGTTCATAAAATTCATGTGAAGAAAGATCGCTGTTATTCTTATATTTATTTTTATATTTGCGAATGAGATCCCAGAACTGCTTGGGATTATTCGTTGCTGTATTATGTAGCGTTTCACGTTGACTTCGGTTATATTTAAATTTAGCGCGACGCTTTGCCTGTCGAAACAAACGACGCTTACCAATAACCAAATTAATGCATTCAGTTGTCGTAAGTCTACGGTATTGTTTATTTGCATACTTTAAATCACGCCTAGCTTGTTCGCACTCATCCGTATACCACGGACTTACATGCTTTCTCCGAGGGGTATTAAGATTTGTGTTTACAATGCGTTTTGTAACCCCAAATACACTAAATGCACTTGTATACAGCACCTCTGCAAAAGTATTTATACCATTATTTATATCAATATTAGATGATACAATATTGAAGACAATTTCATTAAGATGGTTTTCTTCATTTAACAATATTTCTTTAAAATTTTCAGCTTTCATATTATCCCATACTAATTTATCCATGCAAACAGGGTTGGTATTTTCATTAAGATGATTTAACATAACCTTAAAATTGATCTGTATTGGCACGTGGGAAGAGCAGGAAAAACTGTCATGTACTATAAAATGTTCAATCAAAGGAAATAATTCACATGATGCAATAGCGTAGTCAATTACACTTTTCCCGGTATATGCCATAAAAGTAAAGCGCCCAATATCACCATCGTCCCCATGCCTACCATTGACAATTCTTAAATCCGTACTTTTACATATATCAAGTAATTTTAACCCAGATGAGTTACATATCTTATCTTCACTGGTTCTAATAGGTACGTAAATGTTATTGTCGTCTATTTGAGTATCTATAGTATGAATATATCGTTCAAAAGTATAAAAAGCAGTAGACATACAGTTTAAGCCTTTTGGGAACCCGTCTTGTAATCAGTGTACATGTGTGTTGCTAAATATGTTGATTTTGTTTATAATAATCTTTTTATATATATTTAGAATTGTTCAGCTTAACGATATCGCCCTGTAATTGTTAGGATGTTTATTTCCACCTTTGAGAGGTGTCGTAATGCCCTTTTTATTTCGACTGGACAAATGCCTAAATTTACAATTAACAAAGCTTCTCCAAGTGATAACTCAACAAAGCCTGACCATTAGATGACCCCTTTTTACTTTAGGAGTCATCGGGACCAATGCAAATGTCACAGTTGCCTTGAATGAGTAAATGCTGTTTGAGTGATAACTTTAAAATGCCTGCACCCATGAGCCTCAATCTTGACTAGGGGGTTGAGCCTGACCTGTATATGACCCCCTTTAATTTATGGGGACAATGGTCAAAGTCACAGTGATCTTTAACGCGGAAGGTTGACTGTGTGATATCTTGACACTGACTGCATCCATGGTCCTAAAACTTGACTTAAAGATTCATGCATATTCCATTCAATTGTCCAACCAATCCCGACAACATGGCGCAAAACATCTCTTGTTTATTTGAATTTAGTCTGATTACTTGCTTAACCGGTCACAAGTTTTCACCATTAACGAAAATAATCTGAGAATATATGTAATCATATACTGATAACAAAACGTATTAAGGCTGTCCATGATAAGTATGCCACCTTGTAGGAGATTACACAAGGAAGTATAAGTGACAAAATATATATTTTATATATATTATTTGCTCAGCAACCACAATATTATATCATACTTGTGTTCACCAAAAGCTAACGTAGCTTTAAAATTTGTGAAAAAAAACCAATATTCTTTTAACTGCATGCTAGCATTGTTGCAACAATTATTCCAAAATTTCCATAAAAACTGAGATTGAGTTTCAAAGGAACAATAATACTTAAAACAGTCAACAATGCATAAAATGGAGGTTAATTGCATTGATAAGATAGTGTTGCACCCAGATCTAGAGTATTGGAGCCTAAGGCACCCAGATCTAGAACCTTGGAGCCTAATGTTTTAATAATACAACGTCATTACAACTATTTTAAGATATGTGGTAACATGAGTGCGTAATGATGCGTAATGAATGTTTCACTATGTCAAAGTGTGTGAATGTTTGTTTTGAGATGTATAGTAAATATTTCTATGTTTATTTTTTTCTTAATTCAAAACAGGTTTTCGAATGACAAGAACGGACATAGGATAGAATATTATGAACCGAGACACCAGTATAATTCTAAACCGGTTTTACTTAAGGCCCGGCAACAAGGCAAAAGTGGGTGGGGAAGGTCAAATACTCAAACGTTTAAAATATTCATACCTTATTCAGTTTTTAGGAACGATCTTTCTGGGGAGTGAAACATATAAACTTGTTGACATGTTTTTGGGTAGGAGGGGGTTAACTAAATTTAAATTTTATCAGATTGTTGATAAAAAATTATTCACATTATTTTGGAAGCATGTCGACATTTTTAGTTTGATTTTTGCAAATATGACACAGACTACATGTTCAACGCTTCCCATATATCTTTAAAAATAGCTGTAATTAACACAAAGTCCCAAGACATTGTTGATTGGTCAGTTCGATGAATTTGACTCACCAACATTGTTTTGAACTAAGACATTTTCTCGAAAACGTAAATGCTTTTTGATTGGAAATCTGATAACATATTTTTTCGTTAAAAATGCTAAATTTCTCATTACATCTCAATTTTCAACTGATATAGAAATCACACTTGTTAAATATTGTTAAATATTGGACCACAAAACGAAATAGAAATTGAGTTTTAAAATTTGGTCCTTCAATCGACATTTGCATCGCTGCTTGTCTTTTAATGTTTATTAACGAAAACAACGAAACATATTGTCGGTCTGTCCCTATTGCAACTTATTCGTCCTTCTACATTACGTTTCAGTCCCGGGTATGCAAGATATGCAACAGCCATACCTTGGTTCTTGTAAGTAATAATTTGTTAAAACTATCCTTTATACAAATTATGGCCCCTAATTGACTCTGGAACTAAGGTTAAAGTTTTAGGTCAAGGTTTGATATTTATTGATAACTTCTATACCTTTCGTTAACATGACTGAATACTTCACACAATTGTTCATGACCATCACACAATGAGGTAACACAACCCCATATTATTCTTAATACAAGTTATGGCCCTTGATTGACTTAGGTTAAAGTTTTAGGGCAGGTGAAAGTTTTAGGTCAAGTTGGGATTCTTACTAATTAAGTCGAATACCCTTCACTTCATATTATCCTTAATGCATATCTCAATTATAGGAAATTTGTTCAATTATGATTCAATTTTTAGCAATAATCAGAGAAGTAGTAGAACGTGCAATCTCTGTAACAGCTCTTGTTTAACTTTTTATTGGTTTATCTTTTTATTTGAAGGAACCAGCACCTAGCACAGAGTCAATCCCAACTCCAAGGAAGTCAACCCCGAAAGTCAACATGCTTAGGTCAAGCGGCCCCCAACCAAGGAGTCAGAATTTAGACAAACTTCAGATGGATGGTATGAATTTATCTGTATTAGTTTTTGACGTACTGAATTCGAATGTGGCCTCATATTTAACAGATGAGGCAAAAGAATTAAAATATAGTTGAAATAATATATCATTTATTGTTTACTTAACAAGTTAAACGTATTTGAAATCTTTATGTTAATGATATTTAGCATTGTTATGCATTTTATGTTTTATTTCATCTGGCAATATACCGGCGTCTACGTTCCTATTCGCTGTTAACCATATGCTGATGCATGCTCACCTGCTTGTAACATGCATACCAATTTCCCGAACCATCTCGTATCGAGAATAGTTGTGTGAGTGAAGCACTGGATTGTCAATAGACAGCGCATTTAACATACATTGTATTATAGTGCTAGACCTTGACTTGTGTAAAAAATGAACTGAACATGAAATACATTTGTTATTGCTAGATATATGTAATTGGCCGTTATTAGGCATTATGTAGGCTGCTGATTTGGATATATTTTATAGTTGTTTAAATCTTTATATTTTTAGATACAGATTTTGAGACACTTCGCGATGCGATGCAAATGGTCGAGGCCCATGAGAAGACAATGGCTATCAACTTTGTCGCCGGCCAGTCGACCAAGGGTTTTGGTAGCAATGTTAAGATCTAAAGTACAATTGTATGGTTCAGTGTAAGAGGGCAATATATTTAAATAAGTGAGCACCAATGGCTTCTTGTGAAAAAACAATTGTTACATACCGTAACTGTCCAATTAAACAAGTCGGGTGTTTTTTTATATATTCCGTTACATCAAAAATGATAACCTTGATAAACTCTAATTGGAATTCATTATACAGTTTAGATCTTAAATGTATCCTGTAGAAACGAAATATTGTTATTTGATAGATTCCCTACCATCTGCCAAGGAGAGTGTAAGGGTTTTGTGGTATGAGCATTGCCCTCATCTTCCCAGCGGAAGACATCTGAAGGGGAAGGATTCTGAGGTATTTCCTTCCGTTATCACTATTGATATGCATTACAATTATGGCACAGGCTATCATAAAAGAATTGATGTTGAAAATGCTCGACAGATTATGCCAGGGGCATAGCTAGGCGTCAAAAACTTATAGGTCCGATGGTTCTGTCAGTGTGAGGAATTTTATATGCAATATACACACATTTAATTGTATGTGCAATGATTATTATATGATCAAATAGTCACACTGCAAGTAGTTTTTAGAACAACAAACATTGGTTAAAATAAAACAAACTTGTGAGTTGTTTAAAATGTTGAGTAGCTATTAGTTGATATTGCATTTTATGAAAAATTCAAGAAGGCCAGGAATAGCAGTTTTTGCCGAAAGAACACCGCAGACCATTGAAGACAAGAAGTGTTCCGGCTGATGCGAAGTCTTCCGTTTAAAGGAGATTTGAGGGATATGTAAGATAATATATCATTAATTATGTACTTTACAATACATATATATTTGTTAAGTTGATGTTTATAGTATTAGGCAATGTTATATCTTCCATCTTTTATTTCATGTGGCAATATTCCGGCGTCTATGTGCCTTTCCGCTTTTAACCATATTCTGATGCATGCTCACCTGTTTGTAGGAAAATTTCCCTAAACATGCATACCAATTTCCCGAACCATCTTGTACAGAAAATAGTTTATAGTTGTAGGCGTTCTTTCTCGCGGATTAAATAAGAATTTATTAATTATGCATCTTTAATTGCATAGTGTGTATTAATACATGCGTTTGATTAATCTTCAACAAAAGACTCGTGTCTAAAATAATCGAGAGTAACCGCTTAACTAGTGCATGATTAAACAGACATATACAAGGATGCTTAGCAAACTATCAGTATATTTTTCATACACTGTCCAAATAAACAGACATGTATTGCTCTAGATAGCAACGAAAGAAGTGAACATCGGCAACAAGCATTAGCAACTGAATAGATTTCACAAGACGGTAAACGCAACGGTTTCTGTTGAACTATATTTAGCAACTTATTCGGTTACCATTGCATGTTGCAACATGTGTTTGCAAATGCTTATTGATTTATTTATTTTTTTTTATTTTAAAAGAGGAATGGAAACGCCAATGACAAGCAATGTTCGAATGGGATGTTTAATAACGAAATTAAGTCTGATGCAAACAAATATTCGATACAACGTTATACCAATATCGAATGCCAAAATAGCTATTCGAATATAAGATGTGTTCTTTTGTTGAACAATAAAAAAATGAATCTTTTACCCACAAATATGTTCTTGTTGAAACAAAGACAAGCTTCTATTTTGCCAGAGGCGTAAAGGGCATGACAATACATTAGCCTAAGTCATAAAGGATATATCGTCGGTAATTTTACAATAACGGACTGGAAGACAAGTGATATCATACATTTCATTTATTTTCAAATGACAAAGCAAACAAACGATTGAAGGAATTTGCCTTTACAGTGACTATATGTATCTTCCATCACCGAGAGTGTAAGATAGGTTCATTCCGACCCGAGCGTATGGTGTTTTGCGGAAACGAGGTTTTTAAACGCAGAAAGTCAGCTTTTATATAATACCTAGTTTTTTTACTCACTCGGGCAAAACACATTTCGCACAAATGGAGTTAGCTGTAACTATACTTGTAATTAATTGCTCTTTTCATAATGAAAAAAAACATGTCAAGTTTCAAAACAGTATCTCTAATACTTTCCGAGATAATTCACATTTCTACGTGTAGACATCTCAATTTTACTCATCCTTTTTGGCACAAGTCTCAGTACAGTACCATTTCTCGATAGCGCAACTCTCAGTTCAGGTATTATCAAGTCTAGGTACAGTCAACAACATATTCCGGAGTCCGTATCTTTCTTTTGCGAATAATCCATCGATTTTGCTTAAACTTGAAACTTGAATATTATACAACTTGGCAAATAAATTAGTCGCGTCATTTTTTTGATGTATGACTCTGTAAAGACGACTCGGGGGCCTTTTGTAACAAACGGCGAATATTTTTGAGTGAGGAATGCATAATGTTTTAGTCATTTTTACGAATCTCGACAGTGTTATAGTATTTTCTGAATTTTCGGAGCTGTGGAAATTATCGTCAGTATACAAAATCAACATAACAAGGTGGAAATATGAGGTAGAAGAGCAAATATTGGGCTTCAACTAACTGCTGCAACGCTTCCTCCCGTCGCGAATACCGATTACAGATGCTCAAATAGTGAGCAAGTTTCGGTGGTCGCTCCTCCACAGTGGTTATGTAAAATTATTATGGCATTATTATTTGTCATGAGTTCAGTCATGAAGTACATTAGTATCATTAGGGATACATGTTTGCAACTGTCAATGGGGAAGTGTATACGGATAAATTTGACCGAAGCGTTTTTGTATTGACTGGTCGCCGGTCATACGAGTTCGTTATTTTGGAAATTTACTTTCTGTGAAAAGGATTTATATACACGCTGTGGTATTCAATAAGCATTTGAGAATTTACGGGAATATTTTGAATAATAGTTTAAATTATGCATTTGATAACAAATATAAGTGCCTTAACAAGACATTAATTGACTATTTTAAATGTCATATAAAATGAAAGTACAAAGCTTAATTCACACGATTTTAGTAACAAAATAAGTTGCAATATCGAAATTAACACAATTTAATTTTTTGCATAATATTTTATTTGGCAATACAAATGCTTGACTGATTTATACTTCCATGTATTTCAGGATTTTTTAGACAGAAAATGTATTATATATGCACTTTATACAACATAATATACAAACTTCCTCTATTAGCACAAATATTAAATTCAAACTGTCAATGTCAATGAAAAACATCCAACATCAATTAGTGCTATATTATGACCTCTAGATGTTCAAGGACTGAATGTTATTTGATATTCAACTGACCCATGCGAGCCACCATCTCTAATAAGTCAGCTAGAATAATTTTTAACAATGCTAAAATGTCATTGCACTATAGAGTTTACAGGAAGTGCTGTAATTATTTATTACCAAAAATAAATAGATATATATTTCATAATTGATACAAACAACACCCTATATGTATATTACAGTTCAAACTCGGATATAAAGACTCCTTTATTGTATTGTTATATTTCTACTTTTCAAGCCGTTTGTCACCAGAGATCCACACTCCGTATCCCTCTGTTTACCAGACACTCGCACATATATATATATGCCTTCTGTCATTTGAGAGCTACATACTTCATCCCTCTTTTCACTAGGCACCCGCACATATATATATATATGCCTTTTGTCACCAGAGATCCACACTCCTTATCCCTCTGATCACCAGGCACTCGCACATATATATGCCTTTTGTCACTGGAGAGCTACATACACTTCATCCCTCTGTTCAGCAGGCACTCGCACATATATATAATTGTATATGCCTTTTGTCACTGGAGATCCACATTCCTCGTGACCTTGTCCCTAGTCGGTGTTTTCAATGGTGGGCAGGTTCAGGCTCTTCACTACCCCGGCCGCACTGTATGCAAAACATAAAAGGACCCTAAAATGTAAAAAAAACAGTGGATGTTTTTAAAGTATAAACCTGCATGCCCTAATAATGGCATTTATTCAGTAAAAGATGTAAGCATACTTTAAAGCTGCACTCTTACAGATTGAAGGTTTTGGTCACCTTTTTTATATTTTGTCTTGGAACGAGCCAATTTAAAAAAAAAAACTCCATTTAAAGTTAAGATATATATATATGCTTAAAGGTCAATTGAAGCGGCAACCAATATGTTTATTGTAGTATGACAATGTCAATTCCTTGCATCTGTCAAGGAACACATTTTAGTTAATTAAATAACTGTTGACCTTGATCTTAGATCTATTAATCTGAAAATCAATTAGGCTCTACATCGCAAGACCAGCCTCGACACCAAGTTTAAGGTTCATTATAATGCTCAAGCATACTCTAGTTATAAATCTGACAAGCTATGTGTGGCCAAGGTCACTACGACCTTGACCCTACTAACCTAAAAATCAATAGCAACCCAGTCACTATCAATGAATTAGCAGAAAAGGAGATCATTTTAGTTATGCATCAAAATAACTTAAGCTAGATTTATCACAGAATAAAAGTAATACCTTGCACGCCTAAGTGTTGCAAATACTAACCGGATAGGGCAACAAAAGAAATCAAGTTAAAAACATGTTTCACTGCATGTATAATATTGCTACTGTAATGTGACACAAACTACCATCAGTAAAGTTTCTATGGCAACTCATACTATGTTCAAGGGTTTGCTTGGACTTTGACTTTGAAGTTAGGGAGACGAGTCTTGTGTGAAACAAGTTCTCATGCTACGATTGTAACTTCTGCCAAAGTAATTTCTGCCATCCAGTTGGATGGTTATGTTGAACTTGTTTTTCAATACGGAATACTCGACGTAAAGGAACTGATTTTTCTCTTATGCCTGCTCGTAGTTTTAGACCCGCCTGTCTCCTGCTCTCCTTTTTGTCATCAGAAACCTAAATATATATACTTATATAAAACATTTGGTAAAATATCCAAGAACAAGAGCAGTCACAGACATCGTTATCACCTTCCAAATTTGCCCGTTTCATGTTAACTAATTGTAATGTGATTATTTTTTTATCCCTGATCAAGTATTGTATGTAACTATGGCTATATCCTATTCTATCCTGTATCCTATTCTTTATTTAACAAGCTGTTAATTGTTGTTCGAAGTTATAAGTATTATTCAGGTAGAGAAATGGTGGTGGTGATGGTGTTAGTAGTTGTATACTCTGGTTCCTGGTGTGAACAGTTTGAAGGCCCCAGAGTGACAGTTCAACCACCGCACACCTTTCCTGGACAGACTGTCGGGCGGTTAACCATGGATAATAAAATATGGATAAAAAAATGGTGGTCGGGTTACCCTCGGAACAGTGTATCAGGGGCGCCATTCAGGATTCGGGGTTCAAGATGTGCGTTAAAGGGTCAGGGTACTGACTGCATGGCTTAAGATTGCCACTCTGCTTGTTGTATTAGCACTTAAATATAAAGAAACAATTTTGGTGGTCGGGTGACCCTCGGCACAGCGTATCAGGTGCGCAATTCAGGATTCGGTGTTCAAAATATGCATAAAAGGTTCAGGGTACTGTCCGCATTGCTTTAGATTGCCACTCTGCTTGTATTAGCACTGTATTACGAAGAAAAAATTAGTGGACGTGTGACACTCGTCACAGCGTATCCGGGGTGAAATTCAGGATTCGGAGTTCAAGATGTGCGTAAAAGGTTCAGGGTACTGTCCCCATGGCTTAAGATTGCCACACTGCTTGCATTAGCACTGTAATACGGATGAAAAAATTGGTTGTCGAGTGACCCTCGTCACAGCGTATCAGGGTCGCAATTCAAAACTCGTGGTTCAAGATGTGCATAAAAGGTTGAGGGTACTGTCCGCATAACTTAAGATTGCCACTTCGTGTGCATTAGCACTGTAATACGGAGAAAAAAAAATGGTTCTCGGGTGACCCTCGGCACAGCGTATCAGTGGCACAATTCAGGATTAGGGGTTCAAGATGTGCGTAAAAGGTTCAGGGTACTATTCGCATGGTTTAAGATTGCCACTCTGCTTGTATTAGCACTGTAATACTGAGGGAAAAATGTTGGTCGGATGACCCTCGGCACAGCGTATCAGGGGCGCAATTTAGGATTCGGGGTTCAATATGTGCGTAAACGGTTCAGGGTACTGTCCGCATGGCTTAAGATTGCCACTCTGCTTGCATTAGCACTGTAAGACGGAGAAAATAAAATGGTGGTCGGGTGACCCTCGGCACAGCATATCAAGGGCGCAATTCAGGATTTGGGGTTCAAGATGTGCGTAAAGGTTCAGGGTACTGTCCGCATGGCTTTAGATTGATGCTTGCATTAGCACTGTAATACGGAGAAAAACATGGTGGTCGGGTGACCCTCGGCACAGCGTTTTTAAAAGCGTACCTAATTTGTTTCGGCTAGAGATACTGCAACAGAACTATTTGCATACATCATTTTGCAACAATCACGTTTTACTAAATAAGAAAAAATGAATCACTTATGAAACCGTTTTCTATGTAGAAATATCTCAATACATGTTTGTTAAACGAGTAAGTATTCATAACTAAGTACACAATACAAAACGTTACATGATAAACGGATAGATCAGATACACGTTTGTACTAATACTGGTTTTCTTTCTTGACAAGTCCGGGCACAAAATAATAATTATGGGTTCGATTATATATCTTTATTATGGTGACTTGCATTTAATAATTTATGGTTTGATCAATGCATTAAATCAATTATTCCTGGTCCCTTTATGTGAAATCGAAAGAAGAAAAGAAATGTCTTGTCACAATAATGTAGAATGTTGATCATTTAAATTCTGTCTTTCAACCAAAAACTTCTTGTTCACTTTATAAACTTAAATCTTACCAAAACTTGACATTAAATACGCCGCGGAGTCGGTTTGTGTTTACCACATGAGAAAAAAAGTCATATATGCTACGTCGGAAGGCAAACTTTTGCTTAAAATGAAGACCTTAAACACCCGGATGTCGCCCCCATGATCTGCTTGTAACGATGATTAGGTGTCGCGTACCTAGCGTTATCTATAGGCACTTTTGGTTTTCCTCGGTTGTGCTGTACGAGCCTTATACATTATCTGAAGTACTTTATACTTTTTACATAAAGTGTCTCACTTACGTCACACAGGGTTGTTCAGCCTTGCATCGGTGACTAATTAATGACATAAAATACAAAATGTTTTGCCGTCTTTTCACACAACACAAATTTTGACTTTGGTCATCAATGTTAATATTTAAAAGTTTGGCTTATGCAACCAATTTATCACAGTTATAACCTCATCAACTATCATTACTAAGCAACCTACAACAAGCAAATACCTAAGTGCCTGCTGATGATTATCCATTGGGTTTCAGGTTTTTATTCGGTCGACTAAAATTTTCTGAGGCTGGCGATGCTGTTGAAATTTTGAGCAATATTGCGTAAAGATTATCATTTGTTACTTTAGACTGTACCATGATTGTTCCTGTTTAAAAAAGACGTGCCGTGCCCTCTGTGCAGTCCATCTTTAATCAAGTGTATCTTCGTTTCTGTCGGAATTGAATTTGTTAGTTAGCTTTTAATCATGAACTTACAAAATCAAGACAAAAAGGGAAACAAACAATCAAACGGGTCTCAGTCAACAGTTTACGTTAAACCTAAGACCTTGCATTATATAGTGATTGATTTGTTTGGTTTAAACACATTTTATTTAACATACACAAACAAACTACACACACACACACACACACACGCACGCACACTCACACACACACTAGTTGATGATAATATTTAAATGGATTGGAACGGCTACATAGCTTATAGAGTTCATCTCCATAGGAAAAAAATTTCTCGTTTACCAGAAAAAAGTGCATGCTTGACGATTAGACGATACATGTTTTCTGCGAGAACGAATGTTACTTATGCCAAATAACAGAACTAAGGATTGTGTGTTTAGATAAAGGTTCGATAGTTCAAACACGATGTATAATGGATACAAATTTAAGCACAAGTTATTGTATAAAGCGTATATAAATAGGGAATGGAAATATATCTAGGAATAATAGAACGTAAGTCCATACCATATGGGGAAACTTTGCCAGTCAGGCAATGATCAGAATCGTTTCGAGTCCTGTATGAATTTATGAACAATATGAAATATTTTGGAGTTGTTCTCGTTGTTTAATTTATTTAAATGTAATCCGTAATAAGAAAGGCTCGGGTGACCATCCTCAGCGTATTAGGGGTGTTATCGGGGTCAATGTTGTGCGTAAACTATTCCGGGGACTCTCCGCGTTGCTTTAGAATGTAACTCTGGCTGCATGAGCAATGTAATCCGGAATATAGAAATGGAGGTCTGGTGACCATCCTCAGCGTATTAGAGGTGTAAATTAGTATTCGGGGTCATTGTTGTGCGTAAACTGTTCCGCAGACTGTCCGCGTTGCTTTAGAATGCAACTCCGGCTGCATGAGCATTGTAATCAGAAATAAAAAATAGGGATCGGAAGACCATCCTCATCGTATTAGGGATGTAAATCAGTTTTCCGGGTCATTGTTGTGCGTAAACTGTTCCGCGGACTGTCCGCGTTGCTGTAGAATGCCATTCTGGCTGCATGAGCAATGAAATCCGGAATAAGAAAATGGGGTTAAGGTGAACATTCTCAGCGTATTAGAGGTGTAAATTATTATTCGGGGTAATTGTTGTGCGTAAACTGTTCCGGAGACTCTCCGCGTTGCTTTAGAATGTAACTCTGGCTGCATGAGCAATGTAATCCGGAATATAAAAATATGGATCGGGTGACCATCCTCAGCGTATAAGAGGTGTAAATTAGTATTCGGGGTCATTGTTGTGCTTAAACTGCCCCCGGTACTCTCCGCGTTGCTTTAGAATGTAACTCTGGCTGCATGAGCAATGTAATCCGGAATATAAAAATATGGGTCGGGTGACCATCCTCAGCGTATTAGAGGTGTAAATTAGTATTCGGGGTCATTGTTGTGCTTAAACTGCTCCCGGGACTCTCCGTGTTGCTTTAGAATGTAAAATGGCTGCATGAGCAATGTAATCCGGAATATAGAAATGGGGTTCTGGTGACCATCCTCAGCGTATTATAGGTGTAAATTAGTATTCGGGGTCATTGTTGTGCGTAAACTATTCCGGGGACTCTCCGCGTTGCTTTAGAATGTAACTCTGGCTGCATGAGCAATGTAATCCGGAATATAGACATGGGGGTCTGGTGACCATCCTCAGCGTATTAGAGGTGTAAATTATTATTCGGTGTCATTGTTGTGCGTAAACTATTCCGGGGACTCTCCGCGTTGCTTTAGAAAGCAACTCTGTCTGCATGAGCAATGTAATTCAAAATAATAAAATGGGGTCGGGTAATCATCATCAGCGCATTAGGTGTGTAAATCAGTGTTTGGGGTCATTGTTGTGCGTAAACTGTTCTGTTGACGCTTCGCGTTGCTGTAGAATGTAACTCTGGCTGCATGAGCAATGTAATCCGAAATAATAAATAGGTCGGGTGACCATCCTAAGCGTATTAAGGGTGTTAATCAGTATTCGGGGTCATTGTTGTGCGTAAACTGTTCCTGAGACTGTCCGCGTTGCTTTAGAAAGCAACTCTGGCTGCATTAGCGATGTAATCAGAAATAGAAAAAATGCGGAGTCGGGTAACCATTTTAAGCGTATTCGGGCTTTAAATCAATATTCGGGGTCATTGTTGTGCGTAAACTGTTCCGCGGACTGTCCTCGTTGCTTTAGAAAGCCACTCTGACTGCATGAGCAATGTAATCCGAAATAAAAACAATGTGGTCGGGTGACCATCCTCAGCGTATAAGGGGTGTAAATCATTATTCGGGGTCATTGTTGTGCGTAAACTGTTCCGGAGACTGTCCGCGTAGCTTTAGAATGCAAATCTGGCTGCATGTGCAATGTAATTCGGAATATAAAAACGGGGGTCGGGTGACCATCCTCACCGGATTAGGGGTTAAAATCAATATTCGGGGTCATTTTTGTGCGTAAAGTGTTTCAGGGACTGTCCGCGTTGCTTTAGAATGAAAGTTGGCTCCATTACCAATGTAATCCGAAATAAAAACAAATGGGGGTAGAAAGTCCATACTCAGCGTATTTAGGGGTGTAAATCGGAATTCGGGGTCATTGTTGTGCGTAAACTGTTCCGGCGACAGTCAGCGTTGCTTTAAAACGCAACTCAAGCTGCAAGAGCAATGTTATCCTGAATATCAAAATTGGGGTCGAGTGATCATCCTCAGCGTATTGGGGTGTAAATCATTATTCGGGGTCATTGTTATGCGTAAACTGTTTCGGGGACTGTCCGAGTTGCTGTAAAATGCATGTTTGGCTGCATGAACAATGCAATCAGGAATATGAAAATGGGGATCGGATGACAATCCTCAGCGTATAAGGGGTGAAAATCTGTGCGTTAACTGTTCCGGGGACGGTCCGTGTTGCGTAAGAATGCAACTCTGGCTGCATAAGCAATGTTATACGAAATGAAAAATGGGGGTCGGATGACCATCCTTAGCATATTAGGGGTGTAAATCAATACTCGAGGTCATTGTTTTGCGTAAAACTGTCCCGGGGACTGTCCGTGTTGGTTGAGAATGCAACTCTGGCTGCATGAGCGATGTTATCCGAAATGAAAAAAATGCGGGGTCAGGTGACCATCCTCAGTGTATTAGGGGTGTAAATCAGTATTCGGGGTCATTGTAGTGCGTGAACTGTTCAGAGACTGTCTGCATTGCTTTAGAATGCAACTCTGGCTGCATGAGCAATGTAATAATCTTTAATGACAAGTGGGGGTAGGAGGTCCATACATCCACCGTATTAGGGGTGTAAATCAGAATTCGGGGTCATTGTTGCGTGTAAACTGTTTTGACGTCAATCTACGTTGCTTTAGAATGTAATTCTGGCTGCATGGGAAATGTAAACCGTTAAAAGTAAGGGTTGGGTGACCATCCTGAGCGTAGTAGGTGTGTAAATAATGCCATTCCGGCTGCATGAGTGATGTAATCCGAAAAAAAAGTTAGGGTCGGGTGACCATCCTGAGCGTAGTAGGTGTGTAAATAATGCCATTCCGGCTGCATGAGTGATGTAATCCGAAAAAAAAGTGGGTCGGGTGACCATCCTCAGCGTATTAGGGGTGTAAATAAGTTCCGCGTCACTTTAGAATGCCATTCCGGCTGCATGAGTGATGTAATCCAAAAAAAAAGTGGGTCGGGTGACCATCCTCAGCGTATAAGGGGTGTAAATCAGTATTTGGGGTCATTGTTTTGCGAAAAACTGTTAAGAAGACTGTCCGCGTTGATGTATAATGCAACTCAGGCTGCCGGAGCAATGTAATTCGGAATAAAAATGTGGGGATCGGGTGACCATTCTCAGCGTATTAAATCAAGATTCGGGGTCATTGTTGTGCGTAAGAATGTTGAAGAGATGTCCGCGTTGCTGTAGAATGCAACTCTGGCAATACGATTAATGTAATCCGGAATAATAAAATGGGTGTCGGTCGACCATCCTTAGCACATTAGGGGTGTTATTCAGTATTTATGGTCATTGTTGTGCGTAAACTGTTCCGGGGAATGTCCGCGTTGCTAAAGAATGCCATACTGGCTGCATTATCACTGCAATCAGAAATACAAAATGGTGGTCTGGTGACCATCATCAGCGTATTACGGGTGTAAATAATTTTTCGGGGTTATTTTCGGTGAATAAAATTTGGTGGTCGGGTGACACTCGGCACAGCGTATCAGGGGCGCAATTCACGATTCGGGATTCAAGATGTGCGTTAAAAGGTTTAGGGTACTGTCCGCATGGCTTGAGATTGCTACTCTGCTTGCATTAGCATTGTAATACGGATAAAACAAATTGGTGGTCGGGTGACCCTCGGCATAGCGTATCAGGGGTGCAATTCAGGATTCAGAGTTCAAGATGTGCGTAAAAAGTTTAGGGTACTGTCCGCATGGCTTAAGATTGCCACTCTGCTTGCATTAGCACTGTGATACGGAGTAAAAAAGGGTGGTCGGATGACCCTCGGCACAGCATATCAGGGGAGCAATTCAGGATTCGAGGTTCAAGATGTGCATAAAAGGTACAGGATACCGTCCGCATGGCTTAAGATTGCCACTCTGCTTGCAATAGCACTGTAATACGGAGAAAAAAAAAATTGGTTGTCGGATGACCCTCGGCACAGAGTATCATGGGCGCAATTCAGTATTCGGGGTTCAAGATGTGCGTAAAAGATTCAGGGTACTGTTCGCATGGCTTAAGATTGCCACTCTGCTTGCATTAGCACTGTAATACGAAGAAACAAATTTGTGGTGGGGTGACCCTCGGCACAACGTATCAGGGGCGCAATTCATAAATCGGGGTTCAAGATGTGCGTAAAAGGTTCAGGGTACTGCCCGCATGGCTTAGGATTGCTTCTCTGCTTGCATTAGCAGTGTAATACGGAGAAAATGTTTTGGTGGTCGGGTGACACTCGGCACAGCGTATCAGGGGCGCAATTCAGGATTCTGGGTTCAAGATGTGCGTAAAAGGTTCAGGGTACTGTCCGCATGGCTTTAGATTGCCACTCTGCTTGCATTAGCACTCTAATACGAAGAAAATATTTTGGTGGTCTAGTGACCTTCGGCACAGCATATCAGGGGCGCAATTCAGGATTCGGGATTCAAGATGTGCGTAAAAGGTTCAGGGTAATGTCCGCATGGCTTAGATTGCCACTCTGCTTGCATTAGCACTGTAAAACGAAGAAACAAATTGGTGGTCGGGTGACCCTCGGCAAAGCGTATCAGGTGCGCAATTCAGGATTCGGGGTTCAAGATGTTCGTAAAAGGTTTAGGGTACTGTTCGCATGGCTTTAGATTGACACTCTGCTTGTATTTAACACTGTATTATGGAGAAAAAATTGGTGGTAGGTTGACCCTCGGCACAGCGTATCAGGGGCGCAATTCATGATTCGGGATTGAAGATGTTCGTAAAAGGTTTAGGGTACTGTCCGCATGGCTTTAGATTGCCACTCTAATTGTATTAGCGCTGTTAGAAGGAGAAAAACAATGATGGTCAGTTGACCCTCGGCACAATGTATCAGGGGCGCAATTTAGAATGCGGGGTTCAAGATGTGCGCATGGCTTTAGATTGGCAATCTGCTTGCATTACCACTGTGATACGGAGAAAAAAAGGGTGGTCGGGTTACCCTCGGCACAGTGTATCAGGGGCGCAATTCAGGATTCGGGGTTCAAGATGTGCGTAAAAGGTACAGGATACCGTCCGCATGGCTTAAGATTGTCACTCTGCTTGCAATAGCACTGTAATACGGAGCAAAAAAATGGTTGTCGGATGACCCTCGGCACAGCGTATCAGGGGCGCAATTCAGGATTCGGGGTTTAAGATGTGCGTAAAAGATCCAGGGTACTGTTCGCATGGCTTAAGATTGCCACTCTGTTTGCATTAGCACTGTAATACGGAACAAAAAATGGTGGTCGGGTGACCCTCGGCACAGCGTATCAGGAGCGCAATTCAGGATTCGTGGTTCAAGATGTGCGTAAAAGGTTCAGGGTAATGTCCGCATGGCTTAGATTGCCACTCTGCTTGCATTAGCACTGTAAAACGAAGAAACAAATTGGTGGTCGGGTGACCCTCGGCAAAGCGTATCAGGTGCGCAATTCAGGATTCGGTGTTCCAGATGTGCGTAAAAGGTTCAGGGTAATGTTCGCATGGCTTAAGATTGCCACTCTGCTTGCATTAGCACTGTAAAACGGAGCAAAAAATGGTGGTAGGGTGACTCTCGGCACAGCGTATCAGGGGCGCAATTCAGGATTCTGGGTTCAAGATGTGCGTAAAAGGTCCAGGGTAATGTCCGCATGGCTTAAGATTGCCACTCTGCTTGCATTAGCACAGTAATACGAAGAAACAAATTGGTGGTCGGGTGACCCTCGGCAAAGCGTACACTAATTTCAATATTGTTTACCAACACCAACCCCCCACTCTGCGCGTGAAGCGCAGCCTTCGGCCTACGCGCAGAGTGGGGGGTTGGTGTTGGTAAACAATATTGAAATTAGTGTAAGTATGTGGTATGATATAATATTTTCGACGGTTCCCGCCGTAGAGTGTCGTGGTCCTCTCACATGTAAACCTAACAAAGGGAGATAACTCTTGTTTGACATTTTGTAAGAGTTTCTTTCGAAGGGAGTTGGGGTTTTTTTTTTATTAACTTATTTACAAACATAATTTACAAAGTATAGTCGTCTATCCGCCTACTCTATTATATTAACATATAATATTTAGGATTACGTAAACTATACAAATTGACTCGATTTTATAATTGCTACAAGCATGTACATAATTAGAACAATTTCAAGGGAGGTAATGCCTCCGAAAGCATCTTCATCCTCTTAGAGGGCTTTCTGGGGGTGGTGGGGACTGCCGGCAGGGGTGAAGATGTCTTGTTATTACTTATTTTTTCAAACTCTTCGTCGATGAATTTCCGTAGTTCTTCAGGGGTCGGGGTGCTGTCCTTGCTCATAAGGTCCCACGAATTCGTTTGGGTTTCCTTAGTTGCTTTTTCCGGGGTCTTTGGGGGCGGGGTCACTGGGACGGTTTCCGTTTGGGTGCTGGCGTCTTTTAGGGGTTCAAAGATAACTTCATAGTCCGGTAGGGGTAAGTCGGTTATTTCCATGGGTTCTTCTTCTTCCTTCATCTCCGCTGGAGTGAGTTTTACATTTATGGTTATTTGTTGTATTTCAGTGTCTCCCTGTGGGGAGAAGGCCTGTACCTCACCCTCTGATATGACTGATAGCAAAAACAGCCAATGGGAAATACTTAAAAAGAAGGGATGGAAATGTATTTACGGAATATATGGACTATGTAGACAATGTAGAGGAGTTATATAAGACACCTGTATATAAATATATGACCCCGCGCAGTGTATATACGAACTTGAGTGACGACGAACGAAAAGCGGTCGATGCCGTAAAGAAATATCTTAACAAACATCCCTGTGTAGTAGCATATCACGACGGTGATAAAGATACCCAGTGTGAATTCAATGGTAAACATATACATGTGGCAGTTTTCCCAGTAACCAACGAAGGTCAAATAGGAAAGAACACAATGTTTAAGAACGCCAAAACCCTAGTTCATTTCATGGGCGGACTTATCAAGACACAAACATTGAAACAGCCCCAAAATTTCTTGAAGTACATGCTCAAGAAACCAAAGGAGTATCTAGGAGCGAATAATAACACCCTCCTCACAACCATGGACTCCATACACAATCTAAAATCAGAACCAATAGAGGATGCACCCACAATGAAACCACATACCAGACTAAAGTCACCCAAGTCAAAAGTCTTCGAAGATCGGAAAAGCCTCATCTCCGACATGACAGAAACTTTAGTAGAGTAAATGAGCAGGTACAACACTATTGATAAGCATAAACTTTTTGACAAACTGCTCCAGCAAGAAGATCAAACCGAGGCTAACACTATGATAATGATCTTAAGAAACCCCCAAAGTTCATCCATGATTCGCACAGCCTCACAAGAAGTAGTTCTTCGTCGTAAATTAGATACTAGAACATACCTTGACAAATTCATTGAAGCAGAACCAGAAGAATCCCAAGAATTCTTAACAACATATGAAACACACACCCTCCTCCAAGAATGGTGCGAGGAGCAAAATGTAGACAGTCAGGCATTCCTCGGGGCTCTATACTTAGTACTTGGATGTAAGTTGCCCAAAAAAAACACAATATACATGCAGGGCGCCAGCAATGCTGGCAAGACATTCTGGACAACGACCGTAATGCCAGACGTCGACCACATCGGCATGCATATTACTTCAAAGGAGTTCGCATTTCAAGAATGCATTGATAAAGATATTGTCCAAATCTCAGAACTCACAATAACAACTCAAGAACAGGCCGAAATATACAAGCAAGTTTTCGCGGGCGAACAACTGTATGTCAATGTAAAAGGCAGAAAAGGTGAACTACTCAAAAGAAAGCCGGTGATATTAACAACGAATACTCCCATATGGAAATACATAACCAACGAAAAAAAAACACATTCACTAACAGAATGTTCGCGTTCCTGAATTTGCGCCAATCAGAAGTCCTAAAGAAAAAACCACTCGAAAAGAAAGCAAATCCGGAATATTTCCGCATGGTCTTCCGGTTAATCACATATGCCGCGGAAACGAACCAAATAGATATCAATGAACAGATTATGTGGAACAAAAATTTCGAGTATATATACACAGCAGAAAAATGTGATACAGAGGAAAATGCACAGCACATCTCAGTAGACGAAACGATATCAGTCATATCAGAGGGTGAGGTACAGGCCTTCTCCCCACAGGGAGACACTGAAATACAACAAATAACCATAAATGTAAAACTCACTCCAGCGGAGATGAAGGAAGAAGAAGAACCCATGGAAATAACCGACTCACCCCTACCGGACTATGAAGTTATCTTTGAACCCCTAAAAGACGCCAGCACCCAAACGGAAACCGTCCCAGTGACCCCGCCCCCAAAGACCCCGGAAAAAGAAACTAAGGAAACCCAAACGAATTCGTGGGACCTTATGAGCAAGGACAGACCCCCGACCCCTGCAGAACTACGGAAGTTCATCGACGAAGAGTTTGAAAAAATAAGTAATAACAAGACATCTTCACCCCTGCCGGCAGTCCCCACCACCCCCAGGAAGCCCTCTAAGAGGATGAAGATGCTTTCGGAGGCATTACCTCCCTTAAAATTGTTCTAATTATGTACATGCTTGTAGCAATTATAAAATCGAGTCAATTTGTATAGTTTACGTAATCCTAAATATTATATGTTAATATAATAGAGTAGGCGGATAGACGACTATACTTTGTAAATAATGTTTGTAAATAAGTTAATAAAAAAAAAACCAACTCCCTTCGAAAGAAACTCTTACAAAATGTCAAACAAGAGTTATCTCCCTTTGTTAGGTTTACATGTGAGAGGACCACGACACTCTACAGCGGGAACCGTCGAAAATATTATATCATACCACATACTTACACTAATTTCATTATTGTTTACCAACACCAACCCCCCACTCTGCGCGTGAAGCGCAGCCTTCGGCCTACGCGCAGAGTGGGGGGTTGGTGTTGGTAAACAATATTGCAGGGTCAGGATCTTACCCCAAACGATCAAATCCCCAGGAAATTCCAGGTTTTATCATAAGGCCAAGCCTAGAGTCTGCTATGGCCTTCTGTGGCTGCTTCATACAAGCATGAACCCATCCCCTAAAATTATTATGACAATCATTCCGCAATGTTCAATGAAATTTTTACATGATTTTTGATTTTTTTAAAAGAAAACCAAAAAAAACAACAAAAAAACTAAACACGCACACCGATGAAAATGTATCTGAAAAACATTACATTATATTTATTTTACTTTTTGATACCAAAATTGCATACACAAAATAAGAATGGTATAAAGGAAAACACCTTCTATGCGTAATAAAATACATGTTGATTACAGTCAAGAAAAAAAAACAATACCAATAGTGTTAATGCTTAGTCGACCTAGCTTGTTTTACAAATCGAGCTTAAGCTATTATATTTACATTCCTGATTCCTTTTACTGGTGACAGCATTTTGTCATACAAAGAAATGAAAACGGCCATGCTCATGTTATAGGACAAAAGGTTCTCAAGTTATAGTTTTGGCAAAAATCTCAACACAGTGCCAACGTTGCCACAGGTAACACTACTATTATACATCCTGTTTTTTCAAACCGGCGTATAAAACATGGAAAATGATATTGATAGCACATGCTAATTATAAAAAACATGTCGTTAAAAGACACATTTATAATGTTTGATTAATACACACAAAGATGGAGTTAGATCGATGTAGTTCCACTCTTTGGTATTATCATTCCGTCGAATTGCCTCCTCAAATAAATAACAGATTTCTAGTATACATGCTTTGGCTGTCCAGAAGCCAGTGAATGCAAAGACATTGAAATTTTGAGTAATGAAACACATGCATAGATTTCTATACATGACAGCAAGGCGTACATATGTTCTTGCAATTGATAGCACTATGCTCATACTTGGATTTTGTTTGATGGCCTCAGAAATTTCAAAACATGCATGGTTTTCATCGAAAATTGGTAAAAATCTCCCCGCTCACAGACAACACATTTCAATTCTAGGCCGAAACGCAGATTAGAATTTGGATATGTGTCTAACTCAGTACCGAATAAAAGCATCCAGGAAAAAATAATCAGCAGAAAATAACATCTAGCAGTATTACATTTTTAGGTCCAGATAATGTCAGACATGACCTCTTTTGACTGCCACCGTAGCAAAAGTCGCGAGAGTGCTCTCCCGCGGATAAGAAGGATACCATCATTTGGTTTCCATTCCCATTTTATATTGCTGTCCCAGGGTACCAATATTTACTGGTTCCCTTCTAATTCCATTCGTTTAGTTGCGTTCGTCTAAATGCATTCGTCTATCGTCTATATGCTTATTGGTAAATGCATACAAAGTCAATAAAAAGTTAAAACTTGACATCTGTCATTTATCGTTTAGAAGTTGATACTAAGCAATAACATGAAGGAAACTAAAAGTAGTCCATTACAAACACGAACAAAGCAATTGCATCAAGGCACTTACGATTTAAACGAATGCACTAGCAATTTAAAAAGAGAAATCTCATATTGCAACATGCATTTACTGGCGGATAATCCCTTCCATATTGCATAGCTGGTTCAATAGATATAATCGACCAATAAAATGTGTGTTACAGGTTTGTTTTAAGGTAGGACCAGATGCGTGTAAGGCAATGATTACCATCAGAGAATCTTGTTATTTCCTGACTTTAAGGCACGTGTTTAGTCATTATGGTTATAATATTAGTCTTTATTTGGTGTCCAAGTGTTCACTGTTTTATTTCTCTCTGTATTTCTGTCCGTTCCAACATAAAGGTTTATTGGTTTAAACTCACCTGAGCAAAAGAGGACGCTTTGATCTTAGGCGACAGTCTGTTGCCTGTCATCAAGATTTTCATTTAAACAACTTCACCTCAAGATTTGATATAAAAAATGGCCGTACCGGACCAATTCCGGACCAACGGAAATTTCCGTAACGGTCCTGAAATATTTCAGAAGTCTTAGGAATTTCATTTTGAATAAAGGACTGGCATGACCAGACCATTTCCATTCAGCTAAATCTGTAGAGCGTTGGACTGTGAATAAGACAACCCATGAGCAATTTTCGGTCGGCCCAGGTCACTTCTGTTGATTGGTTTTCTTTCAACGATCATTCACACTGTACCAGTGCCCCTAGCATGGACAAAAGTTGTCAGTTCCTTGCAGAGGTGAAGGCACCTAGTACTGGTTAACCGCCGACATTCTGTCCAGGAAAGGTGTGCGGTGGTTGAACTGTCACTCTGGGGCCTTCAAACTGTTCACACCAGGAACCAGAGTATACAACTACTAACACCATCACCACCACCATTTCTCTACCTGAATAATACTTATAACTTCGAACAACAATTAACAGCTTGTTAAATAAAGAATAGGATACAGGATAGAATAGGATATAGCCATAGTTACATACAATACTTGATCAGCGATAAAAAATAATCACATTACAATTAGTTAACATGAAACGGGCTAATTTGGAAGGTGATAACGATGTCTGTGACTGCTCTTGTTCTTGGATATTTTACCAAATGTTTTATATAAGTATATATATTTAGGTTTCTGATGACAAAAAGGAGAGCAGGAGACAGGCGGGTCTAAAACTACGAGCAGGCATAAGAGAAAAATCAGTTCCTTTACGTCGAGTATTCCGTATTGAAAAACAAGTTCAACATAACCATCCAACTGGATGGCAGAAATTACTTTGGCAGAAGTTACAATCGTAGCATGAGAACTTGTTTCACACAAGACTCGTCTCCCTAACTTCAAAGTCAAAGTCCAAGCAAACCCTTGAACATAGTATGAGTTGCCATAGAAACTTTACTGATGGTAGTTTGTGTCACATTACAGTAGCAATATTATACATGCAGTGAAACATGTTTCACTTGATTTCTTTTGTTGCCCTATCCGGTTAGTATTTGCAATACTTAGGCGTGCAAGGTATTACTCTTATTCTGTGATAAATCTAGCTTAAGTTATTTTAATGCATAACTGAAAACTCTCTAAAATGATCTCCTTTTCTGCTAATTGATAGTGACTGGGTTGCTATTGATTTTAAGGTTAGTAGGGTCAAGGTCGTAGTGACCTTGGCCACACATAGCTTGTCAGATGTATAACTAGAGTATGCTTGAGCATTATAATGAACCTTAAACTTGGTGTCGAGGCTGGTCTTGCGATGTAGAACCTAATTGATTTTCAGATTAATAGATCTAAGATCAAGGTCAACAGTCATTTAATTAACTAAAATGTGTTCCTTGACAGATGCAAGGAAGTGACATTGTCATACTACAATAAACATATTGGTTGCCGCTTCAATTGACCTTTAAGCAGATATATATATCTTAACTTTAAATGGAGTTTTTTTTTTAAAATTGGCTCGTTCCATGACAAAAAAAAAAAGGTGACCAAAACCTTCAATCTGTAAGAGTGCAGCTTTAAAGTATGCTTACATCTTTTACTGAATAAATGCCATTATTAGGGCTTGCAGGTTTATACTTTAAAAACATCCACTGTTTTTATTTTACATTTTAGGGTCCTTTTATGTTTTGCATACAGTGCGGCCGGGGTAGTGAAGAGCCTGAACCTGCCCACCATTGAGAACACCGACTAGGGACAAGGTCACGAGGAATGTGGATCTCCAGTGACAAAAGGCATATACAATTATATATATGTGCGAGTGCCTGCTGAACAGAGGGATGAAGTGTATGTAGCTCTCCAGTGACAAAAGGCATATATATGTACGAGTGCCTGGTGATCAGAGGGATAAGGAGTGTGGATCTCTAGTGACAAAAGGCATATATATATATGTGCGGGTGCCTAGTGAAAAGAGGGATGAAGTATGTAGCTCTCAAATGACAGAAGGCATATATATGTGCGAGTGTCTGGTAAACAGAGGGATACGGAGTGTGGATCTCTGGTGACAAACGGCTTGAAAAGTAGAAATATAACAATACAATAAAGGAGTCTTTATATCCGAGTTTGAACTGTAATATACATATAGGGTGTTGTTTGTATCAATTATGAAATACATATCTATTTATTTTTGGTAATAAATAATTACAGCTATTCCAGTAAACTCTATAGTGCAATGACATTTTAGCATTGTGAGAGATTATTCTAGCTGACTTATTAGAGATGGTGGCTCGCATGGGTCAGTTGAATATCAAATAACATTCAGTCCTTGAACATCTAGAGGTCATAATATAGCACTAATTGATGTTGGATGTTTATCATTGACATTGACAGTTTGAATTTAATATTTGTGCTAATAGAGGAAGTGTTTATATTATGTTGTATAAAGTGCATATATAATACATTTTCTGTCTAAAAAATCCTGAAATACATGGAAGTATAAATCAGTCAAGCATTTGTATTGCCAAATAAAATATTTTGCAAAAAAATAAATTGTGTTAATTTCGATATTGCAACTTATTTTTTGTTAAGGCACTTATATTTGTTATCAAATGCATAATTTAAACTATTATTCAAAATATTCCCGTAAATTCTCACATGCTTATTGAATACCACAGCGTGTATATAAATTGTTTTCACAGAAAGTAAATTTCCAAAATAACGAACTCGTATGACCGGCGACCAGTCAATACAAAAACGCTTCAGTAAAATTTATCCGTATACACTTCCCCATTGACAGTTGCAAACATGTATCCCTAATGATACTAATGTACTTCATGACTGAACTCAAGACAAACTTGCCATAATAATTTTACATAACAACTGTGGAGGAGCGACCACCGGAACTTGCTCACTATTTGAGCATCTGTAATCGGTATTCGCGACGGAAGGAAGCGTTGCAGCAGTTAGTTGAAGCCCAATATTTGCTCTTCTACCTCATATTTTCACCTTATGTTGATTTTGTATACTGACGATAATTTCCACAGCTCCGAAAATTCAGAAAATACTATAACACTGTCGAGATTTGTAAAAATGACCAAAAAAACTATGCATTCCTCACTCAAAAATATTCGCCGTTTGTTACAAAAGGCCCCCGAGTCGTCTTTACAGAGTCATAAATCAAAAAAGTGACGCGACTAATTTATTTGCCCAGTTGTATAATATTCAAGTTTCAAATTTAAGCAAAATCGATGGAATATTCGCAAAGATACGGACTCCGGAATATGTTGTTGACTGTACTGAGACTTGATAATACCTGAACTGAGAGTTGCGCTGTCGAGAAATGGTACTGTACTGAGACTTGTGCCAAAAAGGACGAGTAAAATTGAGATGTCTACACGTAGAAATGTGAATTATCTCGGAAAGTATTAGAGATACTGTTTTGAAACTTGACATGTTTTTTTCATTATGAAAAGAGCAATTAATTACAAGTATAGTTACAGCTAACTCCATTTGTGCGACATGTGTTTTGCCCGAGTGAGTAAAAAACTAGGTATTATATAAAAGCGGACTTTCTGCGTTTAAAAACCTCGTTTCCGCAAAACACCCTACGCTCGGGTCGGAATGAACCTATCTTACACTCTTGGTGATGGAAGATACATATAGTCACTGTAAAGGCAAATTCCTTCAATCGTTTGTTTGCTTTGTCATTTGAAAATAAATGAAATGTATGAATTCACTTGTCTTCCAGTCCGTTATTGTAAAATTACCGACGATATATCCTTTATGACTTAGGCTAATGTATTGTCATGCCCTTTACGCCTCTGGCAAAATAGAAGCTAGTCGTTGTTTCAACAAGAACATATTTGTGGGTAAAAGATTCATTTTTTTATTGTTCAACAAAAGAACACATCTTATATTCGAATAGCTATTTTGGCATTCGATATTGGTATAACGTTGTATCGAATATTTGTTTGCATCAGACCTTATTTCGTTATTAAACATCCCATTCGAACATTGCTTGTCATTGGCGTTTCCATTCCTCTTTTAAAATAAAAAAATCAGTAAGCATTTGCAAACACATGTTGCAACATGCAACGGTGACCGAATAAGTTGCTAAATATAGTTCAACAGAAACCGTTGCGTTTACCGTCTTGTGAAATCTATTCAGTTGCTAATGCTTGTTGCCGATGTTCACTTCTTTCGTTGCTATCTTGAGCAATACATGTCTGTTTATTTGGACAGTGTATGAAAAATATACTGATAGTTTGCTAAGCATCCTTGTATGTCTGTTTAATCATGCACTAGTTAAGCGGTTACTCTCGATTATTTTAGACACGAGTCTTTTGTTGAAGATTAATCAAACGCATGTATTAATACACACTATGCAATTAAAGATGCATAATTAATAAATTCTTATTTAATCCGCGAGAAAGAACGCCTACAACTATAAACTATTCTCTGTACAAGATGGTTCGGGAAATTGGTATGCATGTTTAGGGAAATTTTCCTACAAACAGGTGAGCATGCATCAGAATATGGTTAAAAGCGGAAAGGCACATAGACGCCGGAATATTGCCACATGAAATAAAAGATGGAAGATATAACATTGCTTAATACTATAAACATCAACTTAACATATGTATTGTAAAGTACATAATTAATGATATATTATCTTACATATCCCTCAAATTTCCTTTAAACGGAAGACTTCGCGTCAGCCGGAACACTTGTATTCAATGGTCTGCGGTGTTCTTTCGGCAAAAACTGCTATTCCTGGCCTTCTTGAATTTTTCATAAAAATGCAATATCAACTAATAGCTACTCAACATTTTAAACAACTCACAAGTTTGTTTTATTTTAACCAATGTTTGTTGTTCTAAAAACTACTTGCAGTGTGACTATTTGATCATATAATAATCATTGCACATACAATTAAATGTGTGTATATCGCATATAAAATTCCTCACACTGACAGAACTATCGAACCTATAAGTTTTTTAAGCCTAGCTATGCGCCTGGCGTAATCTGTCGAGCATTTTAAACATCAATTCTTTTATGATAGCCTGTGCCATAATTGTAATGCATATCAATAGTGATAACGAAAGGAAATACCTCAGAATCCTTCCACTTCAGATGTCTTCCCCTGGGAAGATGAGGGCAATGCTCATACCACAAAACCCTTACACTCTCCTTGGCAGATGGTAGGGAATCTATCAAATAACAATATTTCGTTTCTGCAGGATACATTTCAAGATCCAAACTGTATAATGAATTCCAATTAGAGTTAATCAAGGTTATCATTTTTAATGTAACGGAATATATCCAAAAAAAACACCTGACTTGTTTAATTGGACAGTTACGGTATGTAACAATTGCTTTTTTCACAAGAAGCCATTGGTGCTCACTTATTTAAATATATTGCCCTCTTACACTGAACCACACAATTGTACTTGAGATCTTAACATTGCTACCAAAACCCTTGGTCGACTGGCCGGCGACAAACTTGATAGCCATTGTCTTCTCATGGGCCTCGACCATTTGCATCGCATCGCGAAGTGTCTCAAAATCTGTATCTAAAAAAATAAAGTTTTAAACAACTATAAAACATATCCAAATCAGCAGCCTACATAATGCCTAATAACGGCCAATTACATATATCTAGCAATAACAAATGTATTTCATGTTCAGTTCATTTTTTACACAAGTCAAGGTCTAGCACTATAATACAATGTATGTTAAATGCGCTGTCTATTGACAATCCACAGTGCTTCACTCACACAACTATTCTCGATACGAGATGGTTCGGGAAATTGGTATGCATGTTACAAGCAGGTGAGCATGCATCAGAATATGGTTAACAGCGAATAGGAACGTAGACGCCGGTACATTGCTAGATGAAATAAAACATAAAATGCATAACAATGCTAAATATCATGAACATAAAGATTTCAAATACGTATATCTTGTTAAGAATATAATAAATGATATATTATCTCAACTATATGAAATATTTTGCCTCATATATTAAATATGAGGCCAAATTCGAATACAGTACGTCAAAAACTAATACAGATAAATTCATACCGTCCTTCTGAAGTTTGTCCAAACTCTTGACTCCTTGGTTTGGTGCCGCTTGACCTAAGCCTGTTGACTTTCGGGGTTGCCTTCCTTGGAGTTTGGATTGACTCTGTGCTAGGTGCTGGTTCCTTCAAATAAAACGATAAACAAATAAAAAGATAATCTTGAGATCTTACCAATGCGACCAAAACCCTTGGTCGACGGGCCGGCGAATAACTTGACAGCCATTTTCTGCTCATAGGTCTCGACCATTTGAATGGCATCATGAAGGGCAAAATCTTTGTCTATAAAATATGTCCAAATCAGCAGCCTAAATAATGCCTAATAACGGCCAATTTCATATATCTAGCACTAACAAATGCCTTTCATGTTCAGTTCATTTTTTACTCAAGGCAAGGTCTAGCACTATAATACAATGTATGTTAAATGCGCTGTCTATTGACAATCCACAGTGCTTCACTCACACAACTATTCTCGATACGAGATGGTTCGGAAAATTGGTATGCATGTTACAAGCAGGTGAGCATGCATCAGAATATGGTTAACAGCGAATAGGAACGTAGACGCCGGTATATTGCCAGATGAAATAAAACATAAAATGCATAACAATGCTAAATATCATTAACATAAAGATTTCAAATACGTTTATCTTGTTAAGTAAACAATAAATGATATATTATTTCAACTATATTTTAATTCATTTGCCTCATCTGTTAAATATGAGGCCACATTCGAATTCATTACGTCAAAAACTAATACAGATAAATTCATACCATCCATCTGAAGTTTGTCTAAATTCTGACTTATTGGTTGTGTTCCGCTTGACCTAAGCCTGTTGACTTTCGGGGTTGCCTTCCTTGGAGTTAGGATTGACTCTGTGCTAGGTGCTGGTTCCTTCAAATAAAAAGATAAACAAATAAAAGATAAACAAGAGCTGTTACAGAGATTGCACGTTTCATTAGTTATCTGATTATTGCTAAAAATTGAATCATAATATGGCCATCATTTGCATCAGATGCATTATAATAATCTGACGTAGTTTGGAGCCTATTTGGTTTCAATGCATCAAGAAGTCGCTGTGATATGGACTATTATGCAAGTTTACAGGCAAATACATAAACATAATCAACATGAACCCGATTTAATGGCACCGGGTAAACACTAAATATATTGAACATAAAAAACAAAAATTCACAAAAAAGAAACATGGCTGGAAGAACAGAATAAAACTCCACAAACAGCACAGTACATAAATACTAGGTTTGTTTATCAAGTATGTACTGCCTTGGAACGATCAGTTAAATGTAAATTTAAGTGCATAAATCTCACTCTTATCCTAACAGTCCCTAATAAAAAAAACTGCATAAAGTAAGTCTTATCAAAGCATGCAATAAGTCTGAAACCAGTAATTTGATTTCAGCCATAAGGCAATGCGTTCTAAGTGTAACGTTCCGCTGAGTCAGAAGTGTGTTTAGAGAAAATTGGTGAGCTTGGTTATATACAAATTGGCATATCAAGCTCTCCCTTCAGGGTTGAGCACGTTTTTTTTTTCTGAAGAGAGCTGTTTGCCTTGGGAACAATACTTATTTGAATTTTAATGATAACATCATAAATTAACAGCATTTCGTCAATATCATTTGTTATTGTTGTAATTGTTCTGAAATATGTAACAGTACCTCATCTCCTTTTCAAGAGAATCCGGGGAAACGTTTCTTGAAGAACCTCTAGTGCTGGAAATGCCTGTTTGGCCTTCCGCTTCAAGGTCTAGGTTATTTAAAAGAGCTGCTGCACTATGTTGGTATTCATTAAACATCTTGTTGTGGGATGCATGAACCAAACAAAGGTTTTTGTAGTTTTTCCTTTTTTGGGGGAGAAATACCTCATAAGCATTTGTTTGAGCTTTTTATAAAGCAATTCAATATAAAAAGCCCGTAACCCTTTTTCATAGGCCATTTAAACGAAATGATAGCTCGTCACCAAAAACGTAGGTTTTTGTGGTTCTTTCTTTTTTGGAAATATCTTATCACCAATTCACATTAGCTTTTTATATAAAAAATAAACAAAAGACAATTACCCAAAGGCCAATGAAAATGATTTGCTAGCTTGCCATATTTTTTTTTCTTTAAATGCAATCCAATCGGGTTTTCAGGGAACATAAAACCTAATAAGGTATGTATTTACTTTGGATGCATGACATCAGCCTCATAAGTGCCTAACATTTTCAGCTAGTTTTTTTTTTCTTTTAATTAGTGTTGTTTGATTTTCAAGTCTACTGGCAATAAATTACCCAAGTTAGTGCTCATTTTTTAATCTGTTCAAAAATCATATGCATTTCGTTTTGACTTAACACTCCCACAGATTATATAAAACTCGCCTCCATCATTTACTTTCCTGCTCTCACAATGAATATATCAGACTCATCCCAGTAATGGCGCCCTTAGAAACTTTTGCAAGCAAAGAAAACAAATTCCTACAATTATACACATCTCTATACAAGGTTGCCTTCCTGTGGATTTTTTTATGTTAAGGGCTATACTCAGAAACAAATGTATATACAATTTGGTACAAAAAGAGACTTCTCTTACTAATATAAACATAGATATGTAAGCAGAAACATAACACCTAATTAACTTTCCTTTGCCGTTACACTGTCACGAAGCTTACATTAGTCGAGTGTCGTCTGCACGATCATTCGATGGCCAAGCAGAGAACGTCAAGAATCCATTGCTGCGTCCTTCGCAGATGGCCGACTCATACAAGGTATATGCGATGCAGTTGATGGAACACACATACGACTAAATGGAGCACCAACATGCCGCAGAGAGTATTATAATTGGTGCATTCCAGTTTGATCTAACAGTAAAATATCAACCGGAATAGCTCATTGTTTACATTTAATTTGTTTAGCCTTAACCGTGATCAAAAATATATACATTGAAACAAAATACTAAGTAACGAAGAAAGCACACCGTTCCAAACAATGCGTAAAACAGACTTAACCGCTCATAGCAACAGTTGATCAGTACACTGATTTTGGTAATGAACGGGACTATAAGTATCTTCCATGGCCGAGAGTGTAAGATAGGTTCATTCCGACCCGAGCGTAGGGTGTTTTGCGGAAACGAGGTTTACAATTTTTCCGCAAAACACCCTTCGCGAGGGTCGGGATGAACCTATCTTACACGAGCTTATATGGTAGATGCTTTTTCTCAGACCCCTGGAACTCTTTTGTGCTAGTGAAAATAAATGCGTATGGATATGTGATAATTCGTGGTTGTCATGGATATGCGCGCAGTGATTCAAGTAATGTTAACAGTCAAATCGATATTTAAATAGTTCTGAGGAGAGTGACGCATTATTTCTTGAAATGTGCGTGAAAACTGTTTTATAGTGACATTTGAAGCGATAAATAATTAATTAGCGATCTCATTATTGCCACAAGACAGGGTTTCAATGATGCCACAGACGACAGTCTTCAACAAGGGAGGTAATTACAATGTGGCGACTACATTAAAAAGGTGTTCCATACGGGCATTTTATCTTCGCCCGTAGGCATGATAAGAATTTCTAGCATGGTTAAATTATTGGATCTACTTATCTGAGGTGGGAGCAAATCAGGTCTACATTGACTACTCTGACAGATAAATGCATTGATCCCAAATCAAAAGAGGATGGGTAACCAAGATTAAGCGTTAATATATGCAATATTGTTTCAGTTGGTGGTGGTCGACAGTTTATTCATCATGTTTTATGTTGGTTGGCCAGGCTCTACTCACGGTGCACTAGTACTGCAGAATTCACCTTTGTATATCAACGTAGACGATGGTGGTTTAATGGCACCACACTTATTCCTGTTGAAAATGCTTGTGCCAACCCCAAAAGTGGATAAGACACAGGCATGTCGATCTGGAGGTGATGAGTGAGAGACCTACATCCGCCAGCAACAGTCATTGCATAACTTATGAATCCTATTTTTATTCGCTTTCAACACTAGTACTTGTACTATGTGAAAAAGCTGTCAATCATTACGAAGACTTACACAAGTGTGACCACCATTTAATGACTACAACTGTTCTAATATTATTCGTTATTATTTTAACTACGGAAAATCATGTTCCACCATTTGCCTATGAACAGTAACCTTTAAAAAAATGCTTCACTTAATTTTGGAAATGTTATAGTATTACATTAATAAACATGTTTGTATGAAGTACATGACATGCACTTCATAAAAAGATATATATGTCAATGTCCGAAACTAAAATACTGCGAAACTAAAATACTGCGCAAGTGACGTTGTTATAAGATGCCATTTTGTCTGTTTTGCGTTATTTCATATTTGAATAGCATTTTGTCTGTTTTTTTTGTTATTTTATATTTTAATGGCAAAGTAGGATTGCTTTCTGTTTTACAGTGTATAACAAGGTTATTAAAGTTTTATAAATATGCAGTATACATATTCATCATCTCTCTATCTCCTTCTCTCTCTTAAGAGATATGGCTTGGCATCAGTATTAGAATAGCTTTTCAATGAAACAAATTTCCTATAATCGAGATTTGCATTAAGGATAATATGGAGTGAAGTTCGCCAGATATCTGATGAATCACGTGAAATTTTAACAATTATTAATTACTCTACTTCTTCTTACCTCCAGGCTTATATTCCAAATCACGCAGCGATCATTATCTCTACAAAGTCCATTCAAGTCCAAGACCACTTACACCATTCATAAATTTCTGCACGTGCTTTTTGTACCGTTAGCCAACGAAACGAGGCGAATTTCCATTCATAAAATATCCCGAGTTTAAGGGACTTGTTTTTACTACAGATCTGTTAGTATACATGCCAAATTTTAAGCTGTACAACTTTGTATTACATTGATTTCCTTAATCATGCCTGTTAGCGATTTGTCACTGTACCCGGTGGTAAAATTGCCTCAATTGTTATTTTCCGTCATATTGTTTACCCAATTGCCTGTATATGTTATTACATGTCTGTTGTAACGATATGTTACCGTGACAAAATAAAAAGTGAATGTGTGTGTGTGTGTGTGTGTGGAATTCGACTTAATTAGTAAGAATCCCAACTTGACCTAAAACTTTCACCTGCCCTAAAACTTTAACCTAAGTCAATCAAGGGCCATAACTTGTATTAAGAACAATATGGGGTTGTGTTACCTCACTGTGTGATGGTCATGAACAATTGTGTGAAGTATTCAGTCATGTTAACGAAGGGTATAGAAGTTATCAATAAATATCAAAACATGACCTTAAACTTTAACCTTAGTTCCAGAGTCAATTAGGGGCCATAATTTGTATAAAGGATAGTTCAACAAATTATAACTTACAAGTACCAAGGTATGGCTGTTGCATATCTTGCATACCCAGGACTGAAAGGTAATGTAGACGGACGAATAAGTTGCAATAGGGACAGACCGACAATATGTTTCGTTGTTTTCGTAAATAAACATTAAAAGACAAGCAGCGATGTAAATGTCGATTGAAGGACCAAATTTTAAAACTTCAATTTCTATTTCGTTTTGTGGTCCAATATTTAACAATATTTAACAAGTGTGATTTCTATATCAGTTGAAAATTGAGAAGATGTAATGAAAAATTTAGCATTTTTAACGAAAAAATATTTTATCAGATTTCCAATCATAAAGCATTTACGTTTTCGAGAAAATGTCTTAGTTCAAAACAATGTTGGTGAATCAAATTCATCGAACTGACCAATCAACAATGTCTTGGGACTTTGTGTTAATTACAGCTATTTTTAAAGATATATGGGAAGCATTGAACATGTAGTCTGTGTCATATTTTCAAAAATCAAACTAAAAATGTCGACATGCTTCCAAAATAATGTGAATAATTTTTTATCCACAATCTGATGAAATTTAAATTTAATTAACCTCCTCCTACCCAAAGACATGTCACCAAGATTATATGTTTCACTCCCCAGAAAGATCGTTCCTAAAAACTAAATAAGGTATGAATATTTTAAACGTTTGAGTATTTGACCTTCCCCACCCACTTTGGCCTTGTTGCCGGGCCTTAAGTAAAACCGGTTTAGAATTATACTGGCGTCTCGGTTCATAATATGCTATCCTATGTCCGTTCTTGTCATTCGAAAACCTGTTTTGAATTAAGAAAAAAATAATCATCGAAATATTTTCTATACATCTCAAAACAAACATTCACACACTTTGACATAGTGAAACATTCATTACGCATCATTACGCACTCATGTTACCACATATCTTAAAATAGTTGTATTGACGTTGTATTATTAAAACATTAGGCTCCAAGGTTCTAGATCGGGGTGCCTTAGGCTCCAATACTCTAGATCTGGGTGCAACACTATCTTATCAATGCAATTAACCTCCATTTTATGCATTGTTGACTGTTTTAAGTATAATTGTTCCTTTGAAACTCAATCTCAGTTTTTATGCAAATTTCGGAATAATTGTTGCAACAATGCTAGCATGCAGTTGAAAGAATGTTGGGAATTTTTTTCACAAATTTTGAAGCTACGTTAGCTTTTGGTGAACACAAGTATGATATAATATTGTGGTTGCTGACCAAATAATATATATAAAATATATTTTCTTCTCACTTATACTTCCTTGTGTAATCTCCTACAAAGTGGCACACTTATCATGGACAGACTTAATACGTTTTGTTATCAGTATATGATTACATATATTCTCAGATTATTTTCGTTTATGGTGAAAACTGTCAACTTGTGACAGATGTTTTGCGCCATATTGTCAGGATTGGTTGGACAATTAAATGGAATATGCATGAACCTCTAAGTTAAGTTTTAGGACCATGGATGCAGTCAGTGTCAAGTTATCACAGTCAACCTTCCGCGTTAAAGATCACTGTGACTTTGACCATGGTCCCCTTGAATTAAAGGGGGTCATATACAGGTCAGGCTCAACCCCCTAGTCAAGATTGAGGCTCATGGGTGCAGGCATTTTAAAGTTATCACTCAAACAGCATTTACTCATTCAAGGCAACTGTGACATTGACATTGGACCCGATGACTCCTAAAATAAATAGGGGCCATCTAATGGTCAGGCTTTGTTGAGTTATCACTGAGAGAAGCTTTGTTAATTGTAAAATTAGGCATTTGTCCAGTCGAAATAAAAAGGGCATTACGACACCTCTCAAAGGTGGAACTAAACATCCTAACAATTACAGGGCGATATCATTAAGCTCAACAATTCTAAATCTATATAAAAATATTATTATAAACAAAATCAACATATATAGCAACACACATGTACACTGATTACAAGACGGGTTCCAAAAAGGCTTAAACTGTATGTCTACTGCTTTTATTGCTTAAGAATGCATACTGTGAAATCATTAATGTTCGTGGGGCATTACTGTTCGTGGTTTTCGTGGGTTGGGTGATCCACGAATTCAAGATCACACGAAATATAAACCAATTGCCATGTTGTGTACATAGTGATTGAACTTGTAGGGATTGTTTACTCAAATATACAGACCTTCTCATTTTCTCACAGTTTGCAAAATTCTAAATTGGTATTCAATGGCTTCGCCTATCTGTATTCATTGTCAGTGTACATCTTTTCTAACCTTAAGTTCCAATTAAATCGAAAATTGACATGGGTATATGCACTAAGTGGCATCTCGTACCACTTTATCGAGTGTATATTTTTTTTCGAAAACGAAAACCCACGAATTCAAG
Source organism: Mya arenaria (assembly GCF_026914265.1). Classification (NCBI taxonomy): domain Eukaryota; kingdom Metazoa; phylum Mollusca; class Bivalvia; order Myida; family Myidae; genus Mya; species Mya arenaria. The sequence goes on along the minus strand of NC_069138.1, from coordinate 11,077,092 downwards.
TACCCACGAAATTGTATTTTTACCGGAGACCACGAAATTTCATGCCAACAAATATAAATGATTTTTCAGTACATTTAAAACGCGAAAACAACTGTATGCTTGTTATTGAGATGCGAAAAAAGCTTTCGACAACTTAAATTTTGAAATCCTGTCTCCAAGCTTTATGGCATTTGGTTTCTCACAATATTGACAAATATGCTTACAGATATATACAGCTGTGTCCAAACAAACAATACCGTGTCAACATGGTTTGAAACACGAAAGGCCAATGTCTAGGTTCATTTAATTATGTCATATACATAAATAGATTTATAGTAAAGCTGGACTACCAGGACAGTGCTCTAAAAATACTCGACACCTCTTTTGCTTGTAAGCTACAAACATCTTGGGGAGTTATTTCCGATAAATTTAACGACATTAGCGAATCTGTTGATCTTTGTTGTATAAGATTACGTCGCACGTATTCAAGCATAAATTATTATGACTTAAATGACAATGCTGCATACACTTGCTATTAAAAAATACCATATCACTGTGATTCCGAAAGCCCTCTACGGTTGTAACCGATTAAAACATATCACAGGAAATGATATGAACCTGCACTTGTTAAGTCAATCCATTGTGAATATGAACCATGTATAATGTGGCAGTTTAGTAACGTGTATAGAGATCAGCTGAAAATATAGGACTGCTATGCTTGTTATAAGTAAATACTTTTCAAGAAGTTTTGTGTCCAAATGCCAAGAGTGTGAAACTGTTACAGAACAAATGGTTTTACACAAAATAATATGTGTTAGTATAATTTCGAGCTCTTCAAGAGACAAGTTATGGATAGCGTTATGTAACATTCTTCTGTTCAAAGTTTTCCTTCAGTTCAGTCATCTGAAACCTGATGAGGAAATAATCGATTTTTAACTGGTTTTCCGCAACTATCTTTAGAGGAGGCCTAGTCAAAAGGCTATCAAAGCGGCACTGAAGTACATTAAGATCATGTATAAATACAGATACAGCAAATAAATAACTCCTGTGAATATGAGGAAGACTTTCGCTTTTCGTCGTTTAGGTTATTTTGGGATAGCACGGTATGAATTTAAAATATATAAACAAGAAACTGTTATATATGTTAAAAAATATCTATAACATAAGACGTCGTAGAATGGGGAAAGGTCAATATACATGCCTAGTTATAATTCAGTATTACTAGATGCATCATCTATAGTTGTCCAAATATATTTATTTATAGTTACCCAATATATTTGTTTGTTGTATATAAATCAATTAAAATTTTGTTCAAGATTTTTCTTTGTATTATGTTCTAATTAAATGTGTCATGTCTCTTCATAGTGTTGTGTCATAACATAAGATAGTATTAATGATGAAATTAACTAGAGGGGTATAACACTACTAAGTACTTTTGGGGACTTTACACGAATTTTGAACAACAGATTATCTGAGTGGACCGAAGGTTATACTATGTATATTGAAGCACATTTCAGGTCGAATATGGGTACTATAGATAATATTGTGTACTTCATGGTTTATTAACGCATGATCTTAATAAAGGTTAGCAACTGTACTGTGTATTCAACGATTTTACTAAAGCCTCATTTATAAAGTTAGGATTAAGAGCAAACATATTTGGTATATTTAAATCCATGTATGCATCAGTGAAATCCAGGGTAAAGTATTGTAACCAGTTGAGTGGAACATATGAATGTGTAATAGGTGAACGACCAGGAGAGTGTTTCTCGCCTTTCTTGTTCTCGATGTCTTTTATGATTAAGAGCCAATTTTCTATGAAAAGGGTATTAATGGTATCAATATTGATTCGTTTAAACTTTTTCTAATACTATATGCCGATGATATTGTGTTTGCAAATAATGCTGTGAAATTTATATAAATAAACAAATTGCATCAACTTAGCCTAAATTTCAATTTCTTCCCATTGACCGCCATTTAAGAGCACTGTCAGAGGAGGCTAATTCATATCTACTGTGAAAACACACCGCTTTGTATTCAACAAAACATTTGCAAAACAGTTGAAAGGATAGTGAATAGGTTAAAGTGGTGCATTGTCGGACTGAATAAAACGATACGACTTTTCAATGTCATTATTGATCATTCAATTGTATGTACGAAACATTACTTAACCATGTAAAAATCATTTTAACAGACTTATTTCCCTTTAAACATGTTGTGTGTACAGTTCTGGAATGAATGATTGAAGGCAAAATATGTAATAGAGTCAAAGGTCACGGTCAAAACTCATATTCATCGTTAAAATTTATATCATATTTATTTATTATCTGCTGGTAAGAGGATACATATTTATCTGCATATATCATTCATCTAATGTACATGATTAAAACTAGACCAACTATCCTGAAACTTTGAATGGAATTAATCTTTAAACTGCCTCCATTGATTCCAATGTCAATGACAAATCAGCTGTCTTGTCTGTTCATGAATTTTCATTCAATTCTCAAAACAATCCTGACAATATGGCTCTCAGTGTGGAGACATTATTTTAGACAAACACTTCTTGTTGTAATTGATGGGCACTGACTGTAATGCAGGTTGGTGTGGTTTATTTTCAGTTGTGTCAATTTCAAATATTTTTACCGTCCTTCATTCAACTTTGAACCAACCAGTTTCTGCCTTAATTGCATCCATTGGTAAAGTTACTAAATTATGTTCTATTACTATTTATAACAGAAACTTAACGCACTTAACATTGTAGAGTTTCTACTTTGAGAACATATGATCTTCCGACTTCCTATGCGACGGCTTACGTTTCCGTGGTGCAGTTAGCATGCTGAAGTTGTTCTAGGCTAAGGTTTTCGATGTTGGAGCAAGGGTTTCCTTACTCGTCAGGTCTTCTTTTAGTCCATACAGCAAGACCTCAATGTGGTTGCAGCATTCACCTTCACTAGATCAAAGTAAAACAATTCATTTACTTGTCTGTCTGTATACCGTGATGCTTAAATGTATACCCCAAAACATTTTAAAAATGAAGATGAATATACAGTATGTTTTAATTATTCCTGGTAGACCATGCACATTCAAAACACAATATTGCCAGAAGTAAACACCAACCCTCTGATTCTTTTTCAGTATGCAACGGAGAGAAATTGAATCAATACAAACGCTCGCCTGCTCTTTTATTTAGTAAAAATGAGCATAACTTAGTTAACTATGAAAGCCAAAATTATGACAGTTATAGCCTGTGCATATTGTCTCTAGTAACAAGTGGACCAAGTTTGATATAAATATATGAAACAGTTTGAGGTGAGGCCCAAAGTTCAAGTATTTGATACTACTGACAAAAAAGCCAAGCGTATGTGGGTTGGACACTTTACATCAACGCAGATATGATCTTTGATTTTTTACAAAATTATTCAACTAACCCAGCTGGACATTTCCAGAATGCAGAGTGTGTGAAGCCAATCACTTTCGACAGAATTATCTAGGGTTTGTACTCTAGATAATTGGAAATGATTGCAGAACGAAAGTTTGAACATAACAGTTGCTACATTCGTCGCTTATAATATGGATCTGAAGAATAACTTGTAAATAATATATAAGTAGAAATGTCAACGAATAACCAACATACAGAAAATAAAGCTTTGCAAATTGCACAAACTGTTTTTGTTAGAAAATTAAGATAAGTATCTAGTCCGTGTGTTTCGAATATACATGTTTTTGGGCACTAGCATGGTACTCTTAATAACTAAGCCTCTCAGGTGGCATACAGTATGATCCTACTGATATTAATATTTATCTTCAGGACCAGTTCAGGCACTCTTAACTTCACTTCATAGAATGTCTCAAAAGTCATAAAACAACAGAATATTGAGGACCTGTTTCTGAACAATCGAACCCTAATGTTGCCACCCCCCACCCCTACATAAAATGTTGAGGTATTTTTCACACCAATTTATTATTTTATTTCCAAGTCAAAATAGTCCCCTTAAGCCAATTATATAACTGGATAAAGTAAACATGGCAGATGAAACATCCTCAAACTCATTATAAACTTTCATTATTTGACATACCTCCACTTTCTGTACATGTCCGTCAACATGATAAGCCCTCGACTTCAATTTGCGCGTCTAGTCTATTTTCAGTACAATGCAGATGTATATATCTTTTTCGTGTACAGCAGGAAATAGTTGACTTCAATGCTTTCAATGTTAATGGCGGTGGAACATCCCCGCCACATGGGAGAATAAAACGTCCGGTTTCTTTTCTCTCTCTTTCTTTTCGATCCCTCTCCTCTAGCACGCGTTTGTCAGTGATAGAATATATATATGCCCCTTTAATCATTTCCATCAGATCGCATTACAAGACCCGATACATTCAGTTTCCTGATTACAAGGTATCTTTTCAAATCAACAACCTTAAACGGTATAAATTTTTTGTTATCAATACACGAAAAAGTGATCTTATTCGTGGACCTTTTTGCAAAAAATGAATTCCTCGGAAGAAGAAAATTGAGTAGTTTCCCATATAAATCAGGGGAAGAATCCGAATTAACGGAAAGGACAATTTTGTCCTTTTCGATAACTCGATATCTTTCCCTGAATACTCTTCAAGTGGGCATGCGCAGAAAGCGGAAACCCATGAACCCATGAAGTAAACGGAAACAGTGAAAATGGAAGGTGTAACTTCAAAAATAATAAAGAAAACAGGCAGGAAACCCCTAAGTACTGTTGTATTTGTAAAGGAATACACATAGATAAGGTTATCGATGGGAGAAAAGTATTATTGCACCGTTTATCTCAGAGGAATGCCATTTTTATTACCCTTACACAGATCACATTTTTGGATTTCAATTACGACACCAACATATCATTTTCCGGTTTGTTTACATTGCAATTAGCAGACGACAACACAATAAAGGAGTTATGAATAAATTAACAACGTGTTTTGATAGTTTGTTTTATTGGTATTATTCTTTATTGTTCATCGGGGAAATAATTAAATCTCATCTATTAATATATATGTATAGTACTTATTCTATCTTTTTGTTATTCCAACGACTTTGAAATCCCTCTTAAAGGTATGCGTAAAACAAATTTGACCGTAGAAGTTAGGTTTGTTTTATTCTGAGTAGGTAGTTCTAATTGAGATCTGATAGCGAGGTTTTAGTCGGGCTACGAACATTTCATACAAATTATACGGGGGACATTTCAAACTTAGTTCGGCCAATAAAAATAGTATTATGTGTTTCGCAAGCATCATGTCATTCAAATAAAAACAACAGTTTGTTACGGATTTCGTTTGATTTTTAGTTGCGATTATGTCAAAATCTGTCCGGATTCTGGGTACTGTGCTCCTCATAAAATTATTATACAATTCGTAATTATTTCCAATAAGTTCGGCGAGTCGCCTTCTAAGCCTAGGAGGCTGGCCGTCTTCTACTTCCTCGGAGTCTAATTCCGCCGCTATGCGTTCCCTGTGCAGAATCAGGTATTGGCGTGTTTATTCTGGTAAAGGCGCGGGACCTAGTACAAGCGCAAGACGTGGTAAAGGCGGAGGGTCTGGTAAACGCGCAAGGCCTTGTGCAGGGCCTAGTAACGGCGCAGGACCTGGTATAGGCACTGGGATTTGTATAGGCGCACCATGGGACCTTTACCTAATTCAATAGAAGGGCTTGTAAGATTGCATTGTGTCCGGACCATCGCCTCCACCTTTGGTTACGGGCAGGGGGTGACCAACACGATGTATTTATGGCGTTACCTACGCAGGCACTTTCCAATACCCTTCATGAATATATGTTTACTTCGCATGCGCTGCACCAGTAAAGATTTGAGATTCTAAAACCAAAAAAGAACATTATTTCTATCTGTGAATGTGTAAACGGAATACAGTGATGTCGCGATTTAAAAAAAAAAAAAACACAATATAATGATTCAACATGACATTTTTCATAACACGTGCGATGGACGAAAAGCAAAAAAAAAATGTTTTGGGCGTTATTGCCGTCTCTGGTATCCCATCTCTGCCGGATCATACCGAATATGTTAAACAGTGTTAAACAAGTGTAATGATCATCGTCAACATGCCTTCTCCGAGCGCTGATAAACGATACCGGCACTTTTTTGAAGAAAAAAATACAAATCAGGAATTGACACTTGCACTATTTATGCCGAAAATCGTTACCTGTTACCAGTGGAAACACCTGAAACATTAATTCAGCTACAAACCTTAATAGCCCTTAATCATGACAGTGTTATAATGTTATCGAAACAGAATATTTGTGTTTGTGATCTGGCTAAGAAGCTGTCCAACCTGCAACATATTAGCGTCCATGTTTGGAATAAGTGTACCAACTGTTGGTTTTCAAATCAGATCACTTAATACAATTTTCTATCATAATTTGAAGCATCTCATTGAATGGCGGACCATAGCAAACTGGCGGGAAATAAAAGTGACATGGACAAAACATCCGGTGGTTGTTGGGTCTATCAATGGAGCCTCTCATGAAATTTACAATCTGGACACTGAGCCACATGAACAATTTTACTCCGGTCACCGCTGCTATCATTTATTTATATACATACACAGGTTTTTGTTGATGTACATGGCTTTATACGCAACATTAAACGCGGCTACCGCGGGCGTCTTAACGATGCTCAACAATACAGCTTGATGCAACAATTGGGTACGGACCTACCGTTTCCCGATGAGTTTGTTGTTAGGCGACAAAATCTATCCCATCAGTTAGTGTTATTACACCTTATACCGCTATACAGTTGGCAAGAAAACCGATTTTAGAAAAGGGGAAATGTCGAAAGTTAATTAGACGTATACGCAAATACAGGGTTGGCGTCGAGCATGACAATGGTAAAGTAAAAAAAAATACATAATTGTTAGTACTTTGTGGAGACACCATTGGAAGCTTCTATCTTCTACAGTTAGCACTTGCGCATCACTCGTTTGTAGTCGCAATAATATTCTAAAAATTGACAATTCATCCTGTAGTGCACCCAACAGTAAATTGAATATAAAATGATGTGTTTGGTATTTTGTCAATAATAATAATAATACTAATAATAATAATAATAATAATAATAATAATAATAATAATAATAATAATAATAATAATAATAAAAATAATCATAACATGATAAAATGATTTTATTATTATCATTATTTGAAGGAGTAGTAGTAGGAATAGTAGTAGAAGTAATAGTAGTAGTAGTAATAGTAGAAATAATAGTAGTAGTAGTAGTTGGTAGTAGTAGTAGTAGTAGTAGTAGTGGTAGTAGTGGTAGTAGTGGTAGTAGTGGTAGTAGTGGTAGTAGTGGTAGTAGTGGTAGTAGTGGTAGTAGTGGTAGTAGTGGTAGTAGTGGTAGTAGTGGTAGTAGTGGTAGTAGTGGTAGTAGTGGTAGTAGTGGTAGTAGTGGTAGTAGTGGTAGTAGTGGTAGTAGTGGTAGTAGTGGTAGTAGTGGTAGTAGTAGTAGTAGTAGTAGTAGTAGTTAGTAGTTGTAGTAGTACGAGGGTTGTCCGGAAAGTTTTGAGACTGCATTCATAAAAAACTTACCACTCATAGGATGCAATTAAAATTTTATCAGCTGTCAATCGTATCTCATATAAACAAATCCTGAAAGTTTCAACAATATACTACGAAGTGAACGTTTACAACAAACATTACAAAAAGTACAGGTTACGAGCCACGGAGCACTTCGTTGTCTCATTGCGTCACGTCATTTACAGTTTTTTTAAAATACGCTCCTTCTTCACGTACACACTTACGGTGAAAATCAACTCATTGCTTGAATATCTGTCCGTACCAACCTTTTATGATATTATGAACAAGTGTTCTTTTTAGCTGGACGGATTCATCAATTTTCCTCTCTGTCCTCCGCCAGTCTTCTTGTAACATGTCCTGCACTGAATTTACGTCAATTTCACTCACGACTGACGGTCTGCCGCTCCGCTTCTAATCGCACACATTTCCATGCTCGTCACTGAAACGTCCATACCAGCGAAATACCAAAGCCCTTGAACATGCTGGCTTTGATTTATCCCGTGTTAGAAACGTATAGGTATTTGTAGGAGTTATTCCGCTGCGAACAAAGTGTTTGATCATAGCGCGCTGCTCCGTGCGTGACGTTAACGTTGGGGTTTTTCCGACATCTTCGAAATACCTCTCTACGTCCGCTGATCGTTACAACCATGTCTACTGTTAGATTGCGTCAATAATTTGCTTAGTGATGCAGCTGACCTCATACTGTCATCATATGTTTTGACGTGACGTTTTGGCGTCTATTATTCAGACGGAGTAGTATATATGAATTGTGAACAATTTTCATAAAACGTCAATTTCAAAGTGCTCCGTGAAGCGCTAGATGGGTTGTCTTGACAACCATTTCCTTCCTTAATTTGAGATTATTTATTTTTATTTTTCAAAAGGAAACTCGTGAATAGTCTATATACACAGCTGTGTATTGTTTGTTGATTTATATTAAAAACATTTTGAAATATAGACACAGTCTCAAAACTTTCCGGACAACCCTCGTAGTAATAGTAGTAGTAGTAGTAATAGTAGTAGTATACTACATGACCATTACTGTAATAATTTGGAAAACACGTTTCTCTGCGGGTTTACGGTTTATAGTTCAATAAGTTTGAGAAAATTCCCATAAATCCTCAATTGTTTATCGCCATACGACATCCAAAGTGCATCGCTATACGTTAGAAATAACTGAAATTCGCTGAAGACGGTAACCCGACTCCCATTTGTTTTATATTCCGGATTACATTGCTCATGCAACCAGAGTTGCATTCTAAAGCAACGCAGACAGTCTCCGAAAACCGTTTACGCACAGCAATGCCCCGAATACTGATTAACACCCTTACTACGCTGAGGATGGTCACCCGACTCTATTTCTTTAATTTCGGATTACATTGCTCAAGCAGCCAGAGTTGCATTCTAAAGCAACGCGGAGAGCAATGACCCCGAATACTGATTTACACCCCTTATACGCTGAGGATCGTCACCCGATCCTCCAACTTTTATTTAAGATTACATTTCTCACGCAGCCAGAGTTGCATTCTCAAGCAACACATACAGTCCCCGGAACCGATTACGCACAACAATGACCCCGAATACTAATTTACACCACTAATTAGCTGAGTATGGTCATCCCACCTCTTTCAAAATCCGGATTAAATTGCTCATGCAGCCAGAATTGCACGTTAAAGCAACGCGGACAGTCCCCGAAACAGTAAACGCACAACAATGACCCCGACATCTGATTTACACCCCTAAAACGCTGAGGATGGTCACCCGATACCCCGTCCATTTTTTATTGAAGATTACATTGCTCATTCAGCCAGAGCTGCATTCTAAAGCAACTCAGACAGTCCCCGGAACAGATTACGCACAACAATGACCCAAATAATCACCCGGCCAGAGTTGCATTCAAAAGCACCGCAGACAGTCCCCAGAACAGTATACGCACAACACTGCCCCGAATACTGATTTACACCCCTAATACGCTGAGTATGGTCATCCGACCCCAATTTATAGCTCGACTATTTGAAGAATATCGAGAGCTATACTACTCACCCAAGCGTCGGCGTCGGCGTCACACCTTGGTTAAGGTTTTGCATGCATGCACACATAGGTTAATATCTCAGCAATTACTTGAGGTATTGCATTCAGACTTTATACAATGGTTCTCAACCATCCAACCTTAATTAACCAAGTTAGGAAAGTTTAGTTTGCATTTAATGCAAATAATAGGCCTTTAGTATTCGACTTAGACATTCTGGTTAAGGTTTTACGTGCAAGCTCACATATGTTAATATCTCAGCAACAACATGAGGTATTTCATTGAGACTTGATACAATGATACTCAACCATCCAACCTACTTAATTAACCAAGTCGGGTAACTCTAGTTTGCATTTAATGCAAAACAATGCCCTTTATTTTTCGACTTAGAAATTCTGGTGAAGGTTGTGCGTGCAAGCACACATAGGTTAATATCTCAGTAAGTAATTAAGGTATTGTATTGAGACTTTATACAATGATACTCAACCATCCAACCTTCTTCATGAACCAAGTTAGATAACTCTAGTTTGCATTTAATGTAAATAATAGGCCTTTATTATCCGACTTAGTTTGCATTAAATTCAAAAAATTGCCCCCTTTTTAACATAGAAGTTCTGGTTAGGGTTTTGCATGTAACCACTTGAAATTCAAAACCTCAGCGAATACATCATGTATTGCATTGACATTTTACACACAGGCTCCCAACCATTTTACTTCTTCATTAATCAAGAAAGAAAACTCTAGCATTCATTGAATATAATTTTTGCCCTTTTATTATGAGACTTAGAAATTCTGGTTAAGGTCTGTGAGCACAAATAGGATAATATCACAGCAACCACTTAATGTATTGCGTCGAGACTTTATTCAATGGTATTCAACCTCCCAACGTAATTGAATAACCAAGTAAGATAACTGTATTTTGCAAATAATGGCCCTTTATTATTAGACTTAAAAATTCTTGTTAAAATTTTCCATGTAACGAAATTTATGTTAATATCTCAGCACATCATGTATTGCATTGAAATCTAATCTAACACCCATTTTTATATTTCGAATTACATTACTCAGACAGCCAGAGTTGCATTCTAAAGCAACGCGTACAGTTCCTGGAACAGTCTTCGCACAACAATGACCACGAATACTGATTAACACCCCTAATACGCTGAGGATGGTCACCCACCCCATGTTTTGTTATTTCGGATTACGTCAGGGTTACAATCTAAAGCAACGCGGACAGTCCCAAGAAAAGTTTACGCAAAACAATGACAACAATACTGATTAACACCCCTTATACGCCTAGGATGGCCATTGCTCAGGCAGGTAGTGTTAAAGTCAAAAGCAACGCGGACAGTCCCGGGAACAGTTTACGCAAAACAGTGATACCGAATATTGATTTACACCTGTTATACGCTGAGGATGGTCACGCGACCCCATTTTTTATTTCGGATACAAGCAACGCGGACAGTCCCAGGAACAGTTTACGCACAACATTGACCTCGATAACAAATTTACTCCCCTAATACGCTGAGGATGGTCATCCGACCCCATTTAATTTATTTCGGATTACATTGCTGATGCAATCAGGATTACATTCTAAAGCAACGCGGACAGTCCATTGAAAATTTTACGCACAAGAATGACACCAATACTGATTAATACCCCTAATACGCTGAATATGGTCACCTGACCCCCTTTATTCTATTTCAGATAACATTGCTCATGCAGCAAGAGTGTCATTCTGCAGCAATGCAGACAGTCACCGGAACAGTTTACGCACATTAAAGACCCCGATTACTGACTTTTACACATAATTCGCTGAGGATGATCACCCGACCCCCATTTTTTATTCCGGATTACTTTGCTCATGCAGACAGAGTTACATTTTAAAGCAAGCTGAGCAACGTGGATCGTCTCCAGAACAGTTTACGCACAACAATGACCCCGTTTTCTGATATAAACCTCTAAGACGCTGATTATGGTCTTCCAACCACCATTCATTTTTCGAATCCATTTGCTCATGCAGACAGAGTTACATTTTAAAGCAAGCTGAGCAACGTGGATCGTCTCCAGAACAGTTTACGCACAACAATGACCCCGTTTTCTGATTTAAACCTCTAAGACGCTGATTATGGTCTTCCAACCACCATTCATTTTTCGAATCCATTTGCTCATGCAGCAAGAGTTGCATTCTAAAGCAGCGCGGACAGTCCAAGGAACAGTTTACACACAAAAATGACCCCGAGTACTGATTTACACCCCTAATACGCTGATGATGGTCAACCGACCCCAATTTAAATTTTCCGGAAAACATTGCTCATGCAACCAGAGTTGAATTTTAGAGCACAAAAATGACCCCAGATACAATTAAAACCCATAATACTCATTTGATGGTGACCCGACCCCCATTTACTTTATTTCGGATTACATTACTGATGCAGACAGAGTTGCATTCTGAAGCAACGCGTTCAGTGCCTGTAACAGTTTATACACAACAATGACCCCAAATACAGATTTACAGCCCTAATACGCTGATGATGGTCAACCGACCCCAATTTTCATATTCCGGATTACATTGATGAAGCAGCCAGAGTAGCATTCAACAACAACTCGGACAGTCTCCTGAACAGTTTTACGCACAAAAATGACTCCGAATACGCATTAAAACCTCTTAGACGTTGAGGATGGCCATCCGACCCTAATTTGTTTTCTCCGGATTACATTGCCCGTACAGCAAGATTTGCATTCTAAATCAACTCGGACAGTCGCAAAAACTGTTTACGCACAACACTGACCCAAAATACTGATTTACACCCCTTATACGCTGAGTATAGTCACCCGACCCCCGTTTTTTATTTCGGAATACATTGCTCATGCAGCCAGAGTTGCATTCTTTAGCAACTCGTACAGTCCCCGGAACAGTTTACGCACAAAAATGACTCCGAATACTGATTTACACCCCTAATACGCTCATGATGGTCAACCGACACCCATTCGGGGTCATGTTTGTGCGTAAACTGCTCCGTTGTCTCTCAGCTTTGCTTTGGAATGTAAACTGTTACGTGGACTGCCCGAGTTACTTTAGAATGCAACTCTAGACTGCATGAGCAATGTAATCCGAAATAAAAATAAATAGGGGGTAGGAAGTTTATACTCAGCGTATTAAGGGTGCCTTAGAATGCAATTCTGGCTGTATGAGCAATGTTATCCGTACTCAGCGTATTAGGGGTGTAAATCAGAATTCGGGGTCATTGTTGTGTTTAAATTGTTTTGGCGATAATCCACGTCGTTTTGGAATGCTAATGTGGCTGCTTGAGCTATGTTTTCCGGAATAAAAAAAAATGCGGGATCGGGTGACTAGCCTCAGCGTTTTATGGGTGTAAATCGTTATCCGGCGTCATTGTTGTGCAGAAACTGTTCCGGGGACTGTGCGTGTTGCTAAAGAATGCAACTTTGGCTGTATGAGCAATGTAATCCGAAATGAAAATCGGGGGTCGGGTGATCATCTTCAGCTTATTAGGGGTGTAAATAAGTTTTTGGAGTCATTCTTGTGCGTAAACTGTTCCGGGCACTGTATTCGTTCCTTAATTATTCTGCTCAATCACTTTCGGGAAAAGTCCGCGTTGCTTTAGAAAGCAACTCATGCTGCATGGGCAAAGTTATCCGGAATAAAAAAAATGTGGTCGGATAAACATCTACAGCGTGTTAGGGATGCAAATCATTATTCAGGGTAATTGTTGTGCGTACACTGTTCTGGGGACACTCCACTTTGCTTTAGAACGCAACTCTGTCTCGATGAGCAATATAACCCAAAATTGAAACAAATAGGGATAGGAAGACCATACTCAGCGTATTAGATGTGTAAATCAGAATTCGGGGTCATTGTTGTGTATAAACCGTTAGAGGGACAAACCACGTTGACTTAGAATGCCATTCTGGCTTTATGAGCAATGTTATCCTGAATATAAACATGGGGTCGGGTGACAATCCAGAGCTTATTAGGGTTTTGAATAAGTATTCAGGGTCATTTTGTGTGTAAACTATTCCGGGTGCTGTCCGCGTTGCTTTAAAATGCAACTCTGGCTGCATGAGCAATGTTATCTGAAATAAAATAAATTTGTGTCCGGTGACCATCCTCAGCGTATAAGGGATTTAAATAAGTATTCGGGGTCATTTTTGTGCATATTTTGGGCCAATTTGTGCGTAAACTGTTCCGGGGACTGTCCGCGTTGATTTAGAATGCAAATCACGCTGCATGAGCAATGGAATACGAAATGAACAAGAGCGGTCACAGAGACAGCGCGCTCGACTATTCTGCCGCTTTTCAGTGTAAAGATTGGCGAAACATGCATGGATCACCGTAAGATTAGATTTCAATGCAATACATGATGTGCGGAGATATTAACATAAATGTGGTTACATGCATAATATAAGCTCTGCCGAGGGTTACCCGACCACCATTTTATTTTCTCCGTATTACAGTGCTAATGCAAGCAGAGTGGCAATCTAAAGCCATGCGGACAGTACAGTCAAACCTGTATTAAGTGGCCACCCGTGGGAAATGATCAAAGTGGCTGCTTAAGACAGGTGGCCACTTAATCCAGGTTTGACATTTCCGCCACTTTAGCCATAATCAGAGATGGAGTATGTATCTTAACAACCACCTCACACCACAATCAGTAACATCTGTATCAATATTATCGAAGAAAGTTGAATACAAATACATAGATAAATTAACTTCAACTTTAATACTTCAAATTTATAAATAAAATACATAATTAGTTAAATGTCGATACAAGGCATAAACAAAACACACCACATATCAGTCTACACATGTACACAACTACACGTACATACGCATGTTTAAGTTCATTTTTTTAAAATAGTCCGTACATTATATAAATGTTGATGCAAAGCATAAACAAAACACACCACAGATCAGTCTATCAGTCTACACATTTACACAACTACATGTAGATACACATTTTAGTTAACTTTTTCAGATCTTTCGCAGTCAAATTCCTTGGGAACACTTCTTGCATTACGGCCGTTTTCTAATAACTTTATACACTCGACACATTCTTTTAGAGTCAAACACTTTCGATTAGTCTTATTTCCAGCCATAATCAACGTTTATCAAGAACAGTGCATTGTAAATATCCGTTCATAGAAATTTAAATCCGTGCACTTCGAAAAATAATATTGAAGTGAATAAAAATCGTAAATCGTTTCAGGCCTAAGAATGACAATGCAAACTGTAAATTCATAATAACCGGTGTTTTTGTCGGTATTTAATAAATAACTTTGTAATTATTTAATTATCTTACTAATTGTGTCATTAATTGTGTCAATTCTGATCAAAACATTCGCCGACGTGTAATAAACATGATTTCTCGATGAGTAGACACGCATGGAAATCGTGTGATGCAAAATTAATTTTCATTGGATGACGGAGATACCCGAGGCAGTCGTTCTTTTCCGTAAACTTCTATACGCAATTAAAGCTGTGTATTGGAAAAGTTGAAGTGTCAGTGACAAGGGATTAGTGGCCGTTAATTAGTGTTTATATGGCATCATGGGGACAAAAATTAGTGGCCGTGGCCGCGTTAGACAGTTGGCCGCTTAATGCACGTATATTATATAGTAAAAACGTACGGGGGGAATTTGGAGTGGCCCGTTAAGGCAGGTGGCCATTTAAAGCAGGTGACCGTTCAACCAGGTTTGACTGTACCCTGAAATTTTTACGCACATCTTGCACCCCGAGTCTTGAATTGCGCCCCTTATACGCTGTGCCAATGGCCACCCGAACACCAATTTTTTATCTCCGTATTACTTTTTTTAATACAAGCAGAGTGGCAATATAAAGCCATGAGGACAGTACCCTGAACCTTTTACGCACATCTTGAACCCCGAGTCTTGAATTGCGCCCCTGATACGCTGTGCCGAGGGTCACGTGACCACAAAACTCTTTTCTCCGTATTACAGTGCTAATGCAAGCAGAGTGCCAATCTAAAGCCATGCGTACAGAACCCTGAAGTTTTTACGCACATCTTGAACCCCGAATCCTGAATTGTGGGCCTGATATGCTGTGCCGAGGGTCACCCGACCACCACATTTTATATCTCCGTATTACAGTGTCAATGCAAGCAGAGTGGCAATCTAAAGCCATGAGGACAGTACCCTGAACTTTTTACACACATTTTGAACCCTGAATCCTGAATTGCGCCACTGATACGCTGTGCCGAGGGTCACCCGACCAACAAATGTTTATCTCCCTATTACAGTGCTAATACAAAATTAGTGGCAATCTTAAGCCATGCTGACAGTACCATGAACGTTTTAGGCACATTTTGAACCCCGAATCTTAATTGAGTCTCTGATACGCTGTGCCGAGGATCACCCGACCACCAAATTATTTTCTCCGTATTACAGTGCTAATGAAAGCAGAGTGGCAATCTAAAGCCATGCGGACAGTACCCTGAATGTTTTACGCACATCTTGAACCCCGAATCCTAAAATGCATCCCTGATTCGCTGTGCCGAGGATCATCCGACCACCATTTCTTTTTCTCCGTATTACAGTGTAAATGCAAAGAGAGTGGCAATGTTAAGCCATGCGGACAGTACCCTGAACCTTTTACGCACATCTTGAACCCCGAATCATGAATTGCGACCCTAATTCGCTGTGCCGAGGGTCACCCGATCACCAAAAGCTCTTCTCCGTATTACAGTGCTAATGCAAGCAGAGTTGCAATCTAAAGCCATGCGGACAGTACCCTGAACCTTTTACGCACATCTTGAACCCAAAATCCTGAAATGAGCACCTGATACGCTGTGCCGAGGGTCAACCGACCAAAAAAAGTTTTTCTCCATATTTCAGTGCTAATGCAAGCAGAGTGGCAATCTTAAGCCATGCGAAAAATACCCTAAACCTTTTACGCACAACTTCAACCCTGAAAACCGAATTGCGCCCTTGATACGCTGTGCCGAGGGTCACCCGAGCACCAATTTTTTTCAACGTATTACAGTGCTAATGCAAGCAGAGTGGCAATCTTAAGCCATGCTGACAGTACCCTGAATCTTTAACGCACATCTTGAACCTCAAATCCTGAAATGAGCACCTGATACGCTGTGCCGAGGGTCACCTGACCACCTAAAGTTTTTCTCCGTATTACAGTGCTAATGCAAGCAGAGTGGCAATCTAAAGCCATGCGGACAGTACCCTGAACCTTTTACGCACATCTTGAACCCCAAATCCTGATCTGCACCCCTGATACGCTGTGCCGAGGATTACTCGACCACCAAATTGTTTTCTCCGTATGACAGTGCTAATGCAAGCAGAGTGGCTATCTTAAGCCATGCGGACAGTACCCTGAACCTTTTAAGCATATGTAGAACCCCGAATCCTGAATGGCGCCCCTGATACGCAGTTCCGAGGGTCAACCGACCACCAATTTATTTTTCTCCGTATTACAGTGATTATGCAAGCAGAGTGACAATCTTAAGCCATTCGGACAGTACCTGAAGCTTTTATGCACGTCTTAAACCCTGAATCCTGAATTGCGACCCTGATACCCTTGTGCCGAGGGTAACCCAACCAACATTTTTTTTTCTCCTATTACAGTGCTTATGCAAGCAGAGTGGCAATCTAAAGCCAAGCGGATATTACCGTGAACCTTTTACGCACATCTTGAACCCCGAACCCGGAATTGCGCCCCTAATACGCTTTGCCGAGTGTAACCCGACCACCAATTTTTTGCTCCGTATTACAGTGCTAATGCCAGCAGAAATACAATATAAACCCAAGCGGACAGTACCCTGAACCTTTAACGCACAACTTGAGCCCCGAATCCTGAATTCAGCCCCTGATACGTTTTGCCGAGGGTCACCAGACACACCTTTTTTTTCTCCGTATTACAGTGCTAATACAAGCAAAGTGGCAATCTAAAGCCATGCGGACAGTACCCTGAACCTTTTACGCACATCTTGAACCCCAAATCCTGAACTGCGCCCCTGATACGCTGTGCCGAGGATTACCCGACCACCAAATTCTTTTCTCCGTATGACAGTGCTAATGCAAGCAGAGTGGCTATCTTAAGCCATGCGGACAGTACCCTGAACCTTTTAAGCATATGTAGAACCCCGAATCCTGAATGGCGCCCCTGATACGCAGTTCCGAGGGTCAACCGACCACCAATTTATTTTTCTCCGTATTACAGTGATTATGCAAACAGAGTGACAATCTTAAGCCATGCGGACAGTACCTGAAGCTTTTATGCACATCTTAAACCCCGAATCCTGAATTGCGACCCTGATACCCTTGTGCCGAGGGTAACCCAACCAACATTTTTTTTCCGTATTACAGTGCTTATGCAAGCAGAGTGGCAATCTAAAGCCATGCGGATATTACCGGGAACCTTTTACGCACATCTTGAACCCCGAACCCGTAATTGCGCCCCTAATACGCTTTGCCGATTGTAACCCGACCACCAATTTTTTGCTCCGTATTACAATGCTAATGCCAGCAGAAATACAATATAAACCCATGCGGACAGTACCCTGAACCTTTAACGCACAACTTGAGCCCCGAATCCTGAATTCAGCCCCTGATACGTTTTGCCGAGGGTCACCAGACACACCTTTTTTTTTCTCCGTATTACAGTGCTAACACAAGCAAAGTGGCAATCTAAAGCCATGCGGACAGTACCCTGAACCATTTACGCACATCTTGAACCCTTGATAAGCTGTGCCGAGTGTTACCCGACCACCAAAATCTTTTCTCCTGATTACAGTGCTAATGCAAGCAGAGTGACAATCTAAAGCCATGCGGACAGTACCCTGAACCTTTTACGCACATCATGAACTACGAATCCTTGATTGCGCCCCTGATACGCTGTGCCTAGGGACACCCGACCACATTTTTTTTTCGTATTACATTGTTAATGCAACCAGAGTGGCAATCGTAAGCCATGCGAACAGTACCCTGAACCTTTTACCCAAATCTTCAATCCCGAATCCTGAATTTCGCCCCTGAGACGCTGTGCCGAGTATAACCCGGCCACAATTTTTTTCTGTATTACAGTGCTAAGCAAGCAAAGTAGCAATTTAAAGCCATGCGGACAGTACCCTGAACCTTTTACGCACATCTTGAACCCCGAATCATGAATTTCGCCCCTGAGATGCTGTGCCGAGGATAACCCGGCCACAATTCTTTTTCTGTATTACAGTGGTAATGCAAGCAGAGTAGCAATTTAAAGCCATTCGGACAGTACCCTGAACTTTTTACGTACATCTTGAATCCCGAATCCTGAATTGCTCCCCTGATACGTTGTGCCGAGGGTCACCCGGCAACCCTTTATTTTCTCCGTATTACAGTGGTATTGCAAGCAAAATGGCAATCTTAAGCCATGCGGACAGTACACTGAACCTTTTACGCACATCTTGAACCCCGAAGGGTTCAATTGCCCCCCTGATACGCTGTGCCGAGGGCATCAAGACCTCCAAAATATTTTATTCGCATTACAGTGCTAATGCAAGCAGAGTGTCAATCTTAAGCCATTATTGCCCCCCTGATACGCTTTACCGAGGGTCACCCGACCACCCAAATCATTTCTCCGTCTTACAGTGCTAATGCAAGCAGAGTGGCAATCTAAAGCAGTACGGACAGTACCCTGAACCTTTTACGTACATCTTGAATCCCGAATCATGAATTGCGCCCATGATACGCTGTGCCAAAGGTCACCAGAAACATTTTTTTTTATCCTTATTAAACTGCTAATACAAGCAAACTGGCAATCTAAAGCCATATGGATAGTACCATTAACCTTTTACGCACATCTTCAAACCCGAATCCTGAATTGCGCCCCTGATACGTTGTGCCGAGGGTCACCCGGCAACCCTTTATTTTCTCCGTATTACAGTGGTATTGCAAGCAAAATGGCAATCTTAAGCTATGCGGACAGTACACTGAACCTTTTACGCACATCTTGAACCCCGAAGGGTTCAATTGCCCCCCTGATACGCTGTGCCGAGGGCATCAAGACCTCCAAAATATTTTATTCGCATTACAGTGCTAATGCAAGCAGAGTGTCAATCTTAAGCCATTATTGCCCCCCTGATACGCTTTACCGAGGGTCACCCGACCACCCAAATCATTTCTCCGTCTTACAGTGCTAATGCAAGCAGAGTGGCAATCTAAAGCAGTACGGACAGTACCCTGAACCTTTTACGTACATCTTGAATCCCGAATCATGAATTGCGCCCATGATACGCTGTGCCAAAGGTCACCAGAAACATTTTTTTTATCCTTATTAAACTGCTAATACAAGCAAACTGGCAATCTAAAGCCATATGGATAGTACCATTAACCTTTTACGCACATCTTCAAACCCGAATCCTGAATTGCGCCCCTGATACGCTGTGCCAAGTGTAACCCGGCCAAACATTTTTTTTCTGTATTACAGTGCTCACGCAAACAGAGTGGCAATCTTATGCCATGCGGACAGTACCCTGAACCTTTTACGCACATCTTGAACCCCGAATCCTGAATTGCGCCCCTGAATCGCTGTGCCGAGGGTCACCCGACCACATTTTGTTTCTCCCATTTCCGCTACCATAGCCGCCTAATGTAGACCCAAAATTCGGGTGTCCCCATTACCTCTATCATACACCGGCGAACTACCACAGCAGTGTAAACCGTACTCAAATTTTCGGCTTCTGATTACCGCTATCGTACAGCGTGGGAATACCGCTTATTTTTTACCGCTTAATCTTGTACATGTTTTGCTAAAAGCAGAGAGTTAAATCTCCCGATTAAAATGCGTTAGCAATTAGGTAAAATGTTTATCAATTTCAAAACAGTATATATTTATACCCTTATAAATCAAGTTTGCATTTCACGAATTAGTGACATATACATTATCCCTAATTAGGTAATGTTCTAGTGAAAATGTACATTTTCCCTTTTACTTAAACCCTTTGATAGACACATTAATACAATAAAATGCATTTTATTGGTTTTATTATGTAACGGCAATTAAAATATTCACTTATTAATATATATGACATTTTGGCATAACTACGCTCTGGTTGACTTCGGAAAAATACAAAACTCTCATTAATACACTACGGATATGATGAATTTTGAACAAATGTAGAAATAACCGTAGACGTGTGTTGTAGTAATTTGATTGAAGACAATCATCAGTAGGTAAACGCACATGCAAAACAGCGCAATGGTAATCCTGTGATATGTAGGTTGTGGTACTTTTCATCTTCGGTATTGGCTACTTTTTAATGTTTATAAAATAACTACTATAGGCGAGTTTTGTAGATAGGAATTACTTCTTTGAACAATTTGTTAAGTACATAAAGGATAATATTATGCATTAATACACTCTGGTAGTTTTAGTACAAACATTTCAGGTATATGTATTTCAAAATTGCCGGAGACGTTTAATGTTATGATCAATCTTGGAATTATACCACGTGTGCATGCATAGATACACTATGGTAGTTTTAACTTTTGTAGTAACTCGATATTTATGTCTGTTGTTTTCCTCATAAATACACTACGGCTATTATTTGATATTTCTCAAACAGCAGTTTTGTACTACAGTAGTAGAAAAAGGTTTTCCAAAATATTTCAAAAGTATAATGCTTAAAAAGATGTTTGTAAGGCAACGTTGCGAAATGTTTTTATTATTTCAATCATATTATGCATGTGGGTGCTTGAATCGGAGTAAATTGAAAAAATCCACATAAACACTCCCTGGAATGCCATGTGTGGCTAAACCATGTATGTATAAATACGCTATTTTAGCCGTGCTTAATTTTAATGCACACATCACATTATCACAGTTTTCCAGGCACGTGTCATTCTATGTTAAATTCAGTAATAAAACAAAAAGTGAAAATTATGATTTAAGAAGTGGTGTAACAATGTTTGTGTCTCTAGTTCATTGTTGTTTGGGTCCTTGACGTGTACCCCTTAACAGAGCCTATTTTTTACTGTTCAACTAATGGGCTTGTCCCTGTAGTATTCATTATATTATACATATTTTTGTTTATTTTAGTATTTATACATGCATAGAGCGATTACAAAACAATATGTTTTTCATCAAATAAATCAGAAAGGAATTAAAATAACAATTCTCTATCATGATATTTTACACACATGTTCATTCATTTCCTATATAAATGTATACTTATAGGACTAAAATCCAAATACGGATTCAAAAATTCATTCATACATCAAGGTTATAAAATGTATAGATCAATTATATACATCATAGGAACTTGAGGAATACATAGGGATAAAATTAAATACGACGAAAATCAATAATGATAATACTTTTTCTCCAATCAACAAAGAACACATGTACATAATTATATAATAGAAAAACATAGACCAAAACATAAATCAAAGAATTTGGCTGTAACTATTATATTGCTAAAAATATCGCAAGATTTGTCACGGGAAACAACACCAGTATAATCACAGCATGCGATTAACGAAACGGCAACAGAGTCTAGTGGAGTTTCTGGTGCAATGCAATATCATCGGTCTGTAAAAAGAAATCACATATTGATGAATATTTGTTATAAAGACACATTGTTTGCGACAATTGCATTGTATATGTGTAATTTCGAAAAATATGTCCTCATTTTAAGCATGAAATGTTTAATTCTATAAAAAAACATTAAAACAAACATTATTCGTCCCGTCAGGAACAAAATGTTGACACCTGAACAACATTTTGTTATGATTATTTCATCAATACTATATTGAAAATTTATTTTAATACATGATTGATCTAAACGGCGCTTTCTTGTACTAGACTCTGAAATTCAAGATGTGCCATTAAACAGTAGAAATAATTTAATGTATGCATTTTTATGAACTTCAGAGGCCATTCATTGTTTCGAGTTAAGGGTCATTTCAAACTGCAATTATATAAAAAAACATATATTATTGAAAATGTTTAGGATACATGAGTTGTTGTTTTCCGTTCCTCTGTGTTTCTGGAGCCATAGTCTTGTTGGACTTTACCTCCATTCGGCCTTTCCTAGAGGTAATGCCACGATACGAAATAAAACATTCCCTTACATAAAATAACATTTCATTTGAGTTTTATTTTATAAACATTAGAATTATACTCATGCAAGCTGACTCTGCACTGCACATTGCCAAAGAGGTCAAGTTAAAATATGTCGCTTGTTTGTTTGGATTTCCTTATACTAGTGCTATTCCCGCCGATAAGTTGTTCTGCAACCTAAAAACAGAAACATAAAACACTAAACAGCTGATTGATTTAAAAAAAATGTTGTTCATGTTTCATTTTGGTAGTACATGCAACGATCAATATGTTATTAAACCTGATTATGGTTACTATTTAACATTCTACAACATGTTTGTAATATACTGTAAAAAAGTATTACCATTCTCTCAAACAGCTTATAGGTAGCCGGAGGGTTGAAACTTTATACATGATGAATCACAAGCGAGATGTCCACGGCAAACCACACACATTAGGTCCACAAATAAGCACTTTGTGTTGGTACACTGTAAATGTTCACTGTCTACAACACCCATGTTCTTTTTTAATTATAAAATAACTTTGATGCATGTTTTTCCCACTTTCCTTTTGTATTTGCTTCTTCCGCCAAAACCTTGTTCTGTCGGCTATTTATTATAGGATTGAAACATGTCATTGGGTTGCACACATGTTTTGAGTATTCCCATGCAGTGGACATAAGCTTCCGGTCCGCAATATTTCATGCCATGTGTTCCCCTCTGCTGAGCATCCTTACTTTGCCATCTCTTTTCGTGGACTGATTTTGCGATTGACCAATATGTCCTTTCGGTGTTTAAAGCGTGACACGAAAGTATAGATTTTTTCCAAACGCCAGAGGAACTGATGTTTTAAACTTGTCGGCAAATACAACATGATCATCTTGTGATGTTTTCTCTTCAGTTCTCTACAACTGTTTGAGTCAACCCTACTTCTATCTTTCGACTTAAGTACGCCTGGCAATTCCTGAGATACCCCATGACACACGGAGCACCAACGATTCTTGAATGGTGACCGTGACCTTTGATCATTGTTTCATCGACAGATATGTATTGATGCATGTTGTATTAAGTAATGCTCCTTTCCCATACAACATTCATAACAGAGGTCACTGTGGTTCCAACCTTGATGCGACCTTGTGATATTTGTCCGGTTGGTTTATTGTCTATTGCAGTGGTTTTCATGGCAACTGTGACAGCTATTTTGTAATGGATGTTCTGTTGAAATATTTGCAGTCACTATGGTTTCCATGATAACTTTAAAGCGATCACGTAATAGATGTCCGGTTGGATTTATAAGAAAGTTATAGCATATATGTCAACAGTTTTAAAAGGAAGCGTAACTAGCGTTAAATGACCTTCAAAGGCAACGTCGCCTTTGAAATGGGTTGTGTTATGTTGATTACGTATTATGTTTATACAGGAAATACCGCTGCGTAGTTTTGCATACTTCTAGATTCAAGAACGCTACCAAAGTGCACTTAAGTGACTGATTTAGTTTAATTCAAACATGAAATGTCTACCTTATCGAAGTTAACACACAGTCCGTAAAACAAATATCACAGTTATACCACTGCGCAGTTTTGCTCATTTCTTAAATTTAACAGTGATACCACAGCGTACTTCTGATACAAGAGGAAAAGCATAAGAATGCGGTTTTATTAAAGCAAATTTACAAATGCCAGAGGCAAATAATGTTGAATGACGATATTTAAAGAAATACCGTTGCTTATTTTTGCATAGTTATTATATTTGAAAGAAATTCCGTAGTGTAGTACCTGTTTCTAAGACAAAGTACCATAGCGTATTAATGCTGTTTTTAAAATTCACAATCCTTCTTATTTTAATGAAAAACGTACCACAAATTTGTGGAAAATGTGCATTTTGTGGCTGTGGAACTAAACGTACCTACTTTTTCGGTACGTTTCAGTCGTCTACAGTATTCCTACAGTAAAACAGTAGCGGTAACCAGCACCCTTGAAAAATTGGTCTGCATGAGGCGGCTGCGGTAGCGCGTCGATGTACGGTAGCGGTATTCGAAAGGATATTACAGTGCTTATACAAGCAGAGTGGCAATCTAAAGCCATGCGGACAGTACCCTGAACCTTTTACGCACATCTTGAACCCCGAATCCTGAATTGCGCCCATGATACGCTGTGCCTAGGGACACCCGACCACTATTTTTTTTCGTATTACATTTTTAATGCAACCAGAGTGGCAATCGTAATCCATGCGAACAATACCCTGAACTTTTGACGCACATCTTGATCCCCGAATCATCAAATGCTCCCCTGATACGCTGTGACGAGAGTCACCCGACCACCATTTTTTTTTTCTCCGTATTAGAGTGCTAATACAAGGAGAGTGGCAATCTTAAGCAATGTGGACAGTACCCCGAGCCTTTTACGCACATCTTAAACCCCGAATCCTGAATTGCGCCCCTGATACGCTGTGCCGAGGGTAACCCGACTACCAAAATCTTTTCTACGGACTAGAGTGCTAATGCAATCAGAGTGGCAATCTTAAGCCATGCGGACAGTACCCTAAACCTTTTACGCACGTCTTGAACCCCGAATCCTGAATTGCGCCCATGATACGCTTTGCCAAGGGTCACCCGACCACCATTTTTATTTTTCTTATTACAGTGCTTATGCAAGCAGAGTGGCAATCTTAAACAATGCGATAAGTACCCTGAAGTTTATAAGTACATCTTGAACTTCGAATTCTGAATTGCGCCCCTGATACGCTTTTTTCTCTGTACTACGGTGCTAATGCAAGCAGAGTGACAATCTAAAGCCATGTTGACAGTACCCTGAAAGTTTGACGCACATCTTCAATCGCTAATTATGAATTGCGACCCCCTGATATGCGGTGCTGGGGGTCACACGACACACATTTTTTTTCTCCGTATTACAGTGCTAATACAAGCAAAGAGGGAATCTAAAGCCATACGGACAGTACCCTGAATATTTTATGCACATCTTCAATCCCGAATCAAGAATTGCGCCCCTGATACGCTGTGCCGAGGGTAACCCGGCGACAAATATTTTCTGTATTACAGTGCTAATGCAAGCAGAGTAGCAATTTAAAGCCATGCAAACAGTACCCTGAACTTGTTACGTACATCTTGAATCCCGAATCCTGAATTGCGCCCCTGATACGCTTTGCCGAGGGTCACCCGACCACCAAAATTGTTTCTCCGTATTACAGTGCTAGTATAAGCAGAGTGGCAATCTAAAGCCACGCAGACAGTACCCTGAACCTTTTACGCACATCTTGAACCCCGAATCCTGACTAGCGCCCCTGATACGTGTGCCGAGGGTCAACCGACAACTATTTGTGTTCCGCATTACAGTGCTTATGCAAGCAGAGTGGCAATCTAAAGCCATACGGACAGTACCCCGAACCTTTTACGCACATCTTGAACCCCGAATCATGAATTGCGCCGCTGATTCGCTGTGCCGAGGTTCACCCGACACATCATTTTTTTTTTTCTCCGAATTACAGTGCGAATACAAGCAAAGTGGCAATCTAAAGCCATACGGACAGTACTCTGAACCTTTTTAGCACATCTTCAATCCCGAATCCTGAATTTCGCCCATCAGACGCAGTGCCGAGGATAACACGGCCACATTTTTTTTTCTGTATTACAGTGCTAATGCAAGCAGAGTAGCCATTTAAAGCCATGCGGACAGTACCCTGAACCTTTTACGTACATCTTGAATCCCGAGTCCTGAATTGCGCCCCTGATACGCTGTGCCAAGGGTCACCCGACCACCAAAATTGTTTCTCCGTATTAAAGTGCTGGTATAAGCAGAGTGGCAATCTGCAGCCACGCGGACAGTACACTGAACTTTTTACGCACATCTTAAGCCCCGAATCCTGAATTGCGCCCCTGATACGCTGTGCCGAGGGTCACCCGACCACTATTTTTTTTGCTCCGTATTACAGTGCTAATGCAGGCAGTGTGGCAATCTTAAGCCATACGGACAATACCCTGAAACTTTTACGCACATCTTGAACACCGAATCCTGAATTGCGCCCCTGATACGAGGTGCCGAGGGTCACCCGACCACCAAAATTGTTTCTCCGTATTACAGTGCTAGTATAAGCAGAGTGGCAATCTAAAGCCACGCGGACAGTACCCTGAACCTTTTACGCACATCTTGAACCCCGAATCCTGACTAGCGCCCCTGATACGTGTGCCGAGGGTCAACCGACAACCATTTGTTTTCCGCAATACAGTGCTTATGCAAGCAGAGTGGCAATCTAAAGCCATACGAACAGTACCCTGAACCTTTTACGCACATCTTGAACCCCGAATCCTGAATTGCGACCCTGATACGATGTGCCGAGTGTCACCCGTCCACGTTTTTTTCCACCGTATTACAGTGCTAATGCAAGCAGAGTGGCAATCCAGAGCCATTCGGACAGTACCCTGAACCTTTTACGCACATCTTGAACCCTGAATCCTGAATTGCGCCCCTGATACGCTATGCCGAGATTCATCCGACCACCAATTTTTCTTCTCCGTATTAAAGTACTAATGCAAGCAGAGTTGCAATCTGAAGCCATGCGGACAGTACCCTGAACCTTTTACGCACATCTTGAGCCCGAATCCTGAATTGCGCCCCTGATAAGCTGTACCGAGGGTCACCCGACAACCAAATTCTTTTCTCCGTATTACAGTGCTAATGCAAGCAGAGTGGCAATCTAAAGCCATGGGGAAAGTACCCTGAACCTTTTACGCACAACTTGAACCCCGAATCCTGAATTGCGCCCCTGATACTCTGTGCGGATGGTTACCCGACGACCAAGTTTTGTTGTCGGTATTACAGTGCTAATGCTAGCAGAGTGGCAATCCTAAGCCATGCGAACTGTACCCTGAATCTTTTATGCAAATCTTGAACAACAAATCCTGAATTGCGCCACTGATACGCTATGCCGAGGGTCACCCGACTAACAAAATTTATTCTCCGTATTACAGTGCTAATGAAAGCAGAGTGGCAATCTTAAGCCATGCGGACAGTACTCTGAACCTTTTACGCACATCTTGAACCCCGAATCCTGAATTGCGCCCAAGATACGCTATGCCGAGGGTTACCCGACCACCATTTGTTTTGTATTACAGTGCTAATGCAATCAGAGTGGCAATCTTAAGCCATGTGGACAGTACCCTGAACCTTTTACGCACATCTTCAACCCCAAATCCTGAATTACGCCCCTGAAACGCTGTGCCGAGGGTCACTCGACCATATTTTTTTTCTCAGTATAACAGTGCTTATCCAAGCAGAGTTACAATCTTAAGCCATTTGGACAGTACCCTGAACCTTTTACGCACATCTTCCATCCCGAATCCTTTTTTGCGCCCCTGATACGCTTTGCGGAGGGTAACCCGACCACATCTTTTTTCTCAGTATTACAGCAGTAATGCAAGCAGAGTGGCAATATATAGTTATGCGGACATAACCCTGAACCTATTACGCACATCTTGATCCCCGAATCCTGAATTGCGCCCTGATACGCTCTACAAAGGGTCACCCGACCACCAGTTTTTTCTCCGTATTACAGTTCTCTTACAAGCAGTGCGGCAATCTAAAGCCATGCGGACAGTACCCTGAACCATTTACGCAAATATTGAACCACGAATCCTGAATTGCGCCCCTGATACGCTGTGCCGAGGGTTACCCGATACTCAATTTTTTTCTCCGTATTACAGTGAAAATGCAAGCAGAGTGGCAATCTTAAGCCATGCGGACAGTACCCTGATCTTTTTACGCACATCTTGAACCCCGAATCCTGAATATCGCCCTTGATACGCTCTACAAAGGGTCACCCGACCACAATTTTTCTCTCCGTATTACAGTTCTCTTACAAGCAATGTGGCAATTTAAAGCCATGCGGACAGTACCCTGAACCTTTTACGCAAATCTTGAACACCGAATCCTGAATAGCGCCACTGATACGCTGTGCCGAGTGTCACCCGACCACCATTTTTTTCCTCCGTATTACAGTGCTAATACAAGCAGAGTGGCAGACTTTAGCCATGCGGACAGTACCCTGAACCTTTTACGCACCTCTTGAACCCATTATCCTGAATTGCGCCCCTGATACGCTGTGCAGAGGGTCACTCGACCACCATTTTTTTCTCTGTATTAAAGTGCTAATGCAAGCAAAGTTGCAATCTGAAGCCATGCGGATAATACCCTGAACCTTTTACGCACATCTTGAACCCCGAATCCTGAATTGCGCACCTGATACGCTGTGCCGAGGGTTACCCGACAACCAAAATATTTTCTCCGTATTTAAGTGCTAATGCAAGCAGAGTGGCAATCTAAAGCCATGCGGACAGTACCCTGAACCTTTTACGCACATCTTGAAGCCCGAATCCTGAATTGCACCCCTGATACGCTGTGCGGAGTGTAACCCGACCACATTCTTTTTTCTCCGTATTAGAGTGCTAATGCAAGCAGAGTGGCAATCTTAAGTCATGCGGTCAGTACCCCGAACCTTTTACGCACATCTTGAACCCCGAATCCTGAATTGCGCCACTGATACGCTGTGCCGAGGGTCACCCGACCACTATTTTTTTTCTGCTCCGTAATACAGTGCTAATGCAAGCAGAGTGGCAATCGTAAACCATGCGGACAGTACACTGAACCTTTTACGCACATCTTGAACCCCAAATCCTGAATTGTGCCTCTGATACGCTGTGCCGAGGGTCACCCGACCACCAATAGTTTTTTCTCCGTATTACAGTACTAATGCAAGCAGAGTGGCAATATATAGTCATACGGACAGTATCCTGAACCTTTTACGGACATATTGAACCCCAAATCCTGAATTGCGCCCCTGAAACGCTGTGCCAAGGGTCACCCGACCACCCATTTTTTTTTATCTCCGTATTACAGTGCTTATGCTAGCAGTGTGGCAATCTTAAGCCATGCGGACAGTACCCTGAATCTTTTATGCACATCTTGAAAAACGAATCATGAATTGCGCACCTGATACGCTGTGCCGAGGGTCACCCGACCACCAATTGTTTTTTCCATATTACAGTGCTAATGCAAGCAGAGTGGCAATCTTAAGTCATTCGGACAGTACCCTGAATCTTTTATGCACATCTTGAACAACGAAACATGAATTGCACCCCTGATACGCTGTGCCGAGGGTCACCCGACCACCAAAATTGTTTCTCGGTATTACAGTGTGAACGCAAGCAGAGTGGCAATCTTCAGCCATGCTGTCAGTAACCCGAACCTTTTACGCACATCTTGAACCCCGAATCCTGAATTGCGCCCCTGATACGCTCTACAAAGTGTCACCAGACCACAAAAATCTTTTCTCCGGATTACAGTGCTAATGCAAGCAGAGTGGCAATCTAAAGCCATGCGGAAAGTACCTTGAGCCTTTTACGCACATCTTGAACCCCGAACCTACAATTGTGCCCCTGATACGCTGTGCCGAGTGTCACCCGACCACCAATTTTTCTCAGTATTACAGTGCTAATGCAAGCAGAGTGGCATTCTAAAGCCATGCGGACATTTCTCTGGACCTTTTACGCACATCTTGAATCTCGAATCCTGAATTGTGCCCCTGATACGCTGTGCCGAGATCACCCGACCACCATTTTTTTTCTCCGTATTACAGTGCTAATACAAGCAGAGTGGCAACCTAAATCCATGCGGACAGTACACTGAACCTTTTACGCACATCTTGAATCCCGAACCCACAATGGCGCCCCTGATACGCTGTGCCGAGGGTCACCGACACACCTTTTTTTCTCAGCATTACTGTGCTTATACAAGCGAAGTGGCAATCTTAAGCCATATGGACATTACCCTTAACATCTAACGCACATCTTCAATCCCTAATCCTGAATTGCGCCCCTTATACGCTGTGCCGAGGGTCACCCGAAAACCCTTTTTTCCTCCGTATAACAGTGGTAATGCAAGCAGAGTCGCAATCTGAAGCCATGCGGACAGAACACTGAACCTTTTACGTACATCTTGAACCCCGAATCCTGAATTGCGACCATAATACGCTGTGCCGAGGGTCACCCGACCACAAAACTCTTTTCTCCGTATTACAGTGCTAATACAAGCAGAGTGGCAATTTAAAGCCATGCGGACAGTACCTTGAACCTTTCACGCACATCTTGAATCCCGAATCCTGAATTTCGCCCATGATACGCTGTGCGGAGGGTAACCCGAACACATATTTTTTCTCTGTATTAGAGTGCTAATGCAAGCAGAGTGGCAATCTAAAGCCATGCGGACATGTCACAAATCTCATTTTACATTTGTATTATGGTATTATTATTTTATACAATTTGCTTGTACTAGTTTAAACATTGATTTAAAATCAATCATTAGGTAGTATTGTATCGACACGATACGTTAACAATTGACCAACTTTCACTGCTCTGACCATTATTACGTCATCATAATTTGTACATGTTTTGGGTGTGTAATTCTCTAGTTAGTTGGAAACAGGTTTTTGACCAAGACAGACGTGTAACATTCTCTGGGTGGACGGACGGAACTGCCACGTCTGCAGTTATGCAGCCGAAAAGCTGTTGGGGAATGAATGTGCATTAATACTAAGTATTATTAACACCTGATACCAGGGTAAGTGTCATTACATTATAATTGTTTTATAGACATTCTTGCATTACAATTTAGGTTTGTAAATACAGTTAAATATTGTCTCTTGTACATGTACTTTGCAATTGTCAGGTTTTTATATTGCAAGTAAGCGTTGTAAACATTATATGCTCATATAATTATCTAGAGAACTATTTTCATTCGTGTTAAACTATAATTGTTTAGATTCTCACAGTTTTGCCTTGACGGGGAATGAACCGACATTTTATTGTTTTGCTTTGCATAATTGTTGAGAGTAAAAGTGTATAATCATGCTTGTTAAATATAATTTAGGTAAGCAATGATATAGTAAATAGTATGACTTATGTCGTAATTTTGAATGTCAGGTTATACGTAAACAGCAGAACATCGTTTGCTATGGTTGCCACGTTACGGTTACATTGACGTTTTGGGGCTCACGACGTCAGAGGACGTGTTCAACGTAGTTGGGCTTCCGGACGCTAACAGGGCGGGATGTCAGCGGACCTCGTTTTTGTACCGGTAACGCAGGCTAATGCTGAGGACGGATACGCCTAGGTGTGTGTTGATATATCCTATCGTGGACGTCGAGAGGCGGGACGTGTATTGGGATTGGCATCTGAGTGACGTCAGTGTTGACGTCTAAGTGACGCCTGTATTTCCTGTGGTCGGCGTCTGTGTGACGTCGATGCGTCTATGTGGTGTCTGTGTGACACCGTTGTCGACATCCGGGTGACGTCTGTGTGACGTTTACGTTAGCGGGAGATTGAGATAGTGGAGTGGTAGACTGGTAACAGCGTAACAGTGTGACAGTAGTGACATTCAACCATTATTACATAAGAAGATCTCTCTTTATTTATTGTAATTTATGTAAATAATATATTTGTAAAACTTGTATTGTCATTTGTCAATTTCTTCATAACAATTAGGACTGCCCCTCTTTATGCTATTCCTGACCTGTGACAGGACATTACCCTGAACCTTTTACTCACATCTTGAACCCCGAATCCTGATTTGCGCCCCTGATACGCTGTGCCGAGGGAACCCGACCACAATTTTTTTTCTCCATATTACAGTGCTAATATAAGCAGAGTGGCAATTTAAAGCCAAGCAGACATTACATCTTGAACCCCTAATCGTGAATTGTGCCCCACATACGCTCTGCCGAGGTTTACCCGATCCACATTGTTTTTTCTCGGCACAGCGTATCAGGGGCGCAATTCAGGATAATGGGTTCAAGATGTGCAGATAAAGTTCAGGGTACTGTCCGCATGGCTTAAGATTGCTACTCTGCTTGCATTAGCACTGTATTACGGAGAAAAAACAACTGGTGGTCGGGTGACACTCGGCACAGCGTATCAGGGACGCAATTCAGGATTAGGGATTGAAGATGTGGGTAAGATGTTCAGGGTACTGTCCATATGGCTTTAGATTGCAACTTTGCTTGTATTAGCACTGTAATGCGGAGAAAAAAAAGGTGTTTCGGTGACCCTCGGTACAGCGTATCAGGGACGAAATTTTGGGTTCGGGATTCAAGATGTGCGTAAAAGGTTCAGTGTACTGTCCGCATGGCTTTAGATTGCAACTCTGCTTGTATTAGCACTGTAATACGGAGAAAAAAAGATGGTGGTAGTGTGATCCTCGGTACAGCGTATCAGGGGCGCAATTCAGGATTCGGGGTTCAAGATGTGCGAAAAATATCCAGGGTAATGTCCAAATGGGTTTATATTGCCACTCTGTTTGCATTAGCACTGTAATACGGAGAAAAAAAAATTGGTGGTCGGGTAACCCTCGGCACAGCGTATCAGGGGCGCAATTCAGTATTCGGGGTTCAAGATGTGCGTAAAAGTTTCAGGGTAATGTCTGCGTGGCTTAAGATTGCCTCCCTGCTTGCATTAGCACTGTTATACCGAGAAAAAAATTTGTGGTCGGTGACCCTCGGCAAAGCGTATCAGGGGCGCAATTGAGGATTCGGGGTCCAAGATATGCGTAAAAGGTTCAGGGTTATGTCCGCATGGCTTAAGATTGCCACTCTGCTTGCATTAGCACTGTTATACGGAGAAAAAAATTGGTGGTCGGTGACCCTCGGCAAAGCGTATCAGGGGCGCTATTCAGGATTCGGTGTTCAAGATGTGCGCAAAAGTTTCAGGATATTGTCGGCATGGCTTTAGATTGCCACTCTGCTTGTATTAGTACTGTAATATGGAGAAAAAAGAATGTGGTCGGTTGACCCTCGGCACAGCGTATCAGGGGCGCAATTCAGGATTCGGGGTTCAAGATGTGCGTAAAAAGTTCAGGGTACTGTCCGCGTGGCTTCAGATTGCCACTCTGCTTATACTAGCACTTTAATATGGAGAAATAATTTTGGTGGTCGGGTGACCCTCGAAACAACGTATCAGTGGCGCAATTCAGGATTCGGTGTTCAAGATGTGCGTAAAAGGTTCAGGGTACTGTCTGCATGGCTTAAGATGGCCACTCTGCTTGCATTAGCACTGTAATACTGATAAAACAATTGGTGGTCGTGTGACCCTCTGTGGTTCAAGATTTGCGTAAAAGGTTCAGGGTACTGTCCGCATGGCTTTAAATTGCCACACTGCTTGTAAGAGAACTGTAATACGGAGAAAAAATGGTGGTCGGGTGACCCTTTGTAGAGCGTATCAGGGCGCAATTCAGGATTCGGGGTTCAAGATGTGCGTAATAGGTTCAGGGTAATGTCCGCATGACTTTATATTGCCACTCTGCTTGCATTAGCACTGTACTACGGAGAAAACACAATGTGGTCGGGTGACCCTCGACACAGCGTATCAGGGGCGCAATTCATGATTCGGGGTTCAAATTGTGCGTTTATATTTCAGGGTACTTTCTGCATGGCTTAAGATTACCACTTTGCTTGCATTAGCAATGTAATACGTTGAATAAAATTTGGTGGCCGGGTGACACTCGGCACAGCGTATCAAGGGCGCAATTCAGGATTCGGGGTTCAAGATGTGCGTTAAAGGTTCAAGGTAATGTCCGCATGTCTTTAGATTGCCACTCTGCTTGCATTAGCACTGTAATACAGAGAGAAAAAAATTGGACAGGTTATCCTCGGCACAGCGTATCAGGGGCGCAATTCAGGATTCGGGGTTCAAGATATGCTTAAAATATTCAGTGTACTGTCCGCATGGCTTAAGATTGCCACTCTGCTTGCATTAGCACTGTAATAAGGAGCAAAAAAAATGGTGGTCGGGTGACCCTTGGTATAGCGTATCAGGAGTGCAATTCAGGATTCGGAGTTCAAGTTGTGCGTATAAGGTTCAGGGTATTGTTCGCATGGCTTAAGATTGCCACTCTGCTTGCATTAGCACTGTAATACTGAGGAAAAAAATTGGTGGTCGGGTGACCCTTGGAATAGCGTATCAGGAGCGCAATTCAGGATTCGGGTTTCAAGATGTGCATAAAAGGTTCACGGTACTGTCCGCATGGCTTCAGATTGCCACTCTGCTTGCATTAGCACTGTAATACGGAGAAAAAAAATATTGGTCTGGTAACCCTCGGCACAGCGTATCAGGGGCGAAATTCAGGATTCGTTGTTCAAGATATGCGTAAAATGTTCAGTGTAAATGTCCGCATGGCTTTAGATTGTAACTTAGCTTGTATTAGCACTGTAATAGGGGGAAAAGAAAATTGGTGGTCGGGTGACCCTCGGCACAGCGTATCATGGGCGCAATTCAGGATTCGGGGTTCAAGATATGCGTAAAAGTTTAAGGGTTATGTCCGCATGGCTTAAGATTGCCACTCTGCTTGCATTAGAACTGTTATACGGAGAAAAAAAAATGGTGGTCGGTGACCCTCGGCAAAGCGTTTCTGGGGTGCAATTCAGGATTCGGGGTTCAAGATGTGCGTAAAAGGTTCAGGGTACTGTCCACATGGCTTAAGATTGACACTCTGCTTGCATTAGCACTCTAATACGGAGAAAAAAAAATTGTGGCCGGGTTACCCTCCGCACAGCGTATCAGGGGCGCAACTCAGGATTCGGGGTTCAAGATGTGCGTTAAAGGTTCAGGGTACTGTCCGCATGGCTTCAGATTGCCAATCTGCTTGCATTAGCACTGTAATCCGGAGAAAAGATTTTGGTTGTCTGGTGACCCTCGGCACCGCGTATCAGCGGCGCTATTCAGGATTCGGGGTTCAAGATGTGCGTAAAATTTTCGGGGTACTGACCGCATGGCTGAAGATTGCCACTCTGCTTGCATTTATACTGTAATCCGGAGAAAAAATTGGTGGTCGGGTGCCCCTTTGCACAGCGTATCATTGGCGCTATTGTGTGTTTCGGGATTTAATATGTGCGTAAAAGGCTCAAGGTACTTTCCGCATGGCTTCAGATTGCCAATCTGCTTGCATTAGCACTGTAATCCGGAGAAAAGATTTTGGTTGTCTAGTGACCCTCGGCACCGCGTATCAGCGGCGCTATTCAGGATTCGGGGTTCAAGATGTGCGTAAAATTTTCGGGGTACTGACCGCATGGCTGAAGACTGCCACTCTGCTTGCATTCATACTGTAATACCGAGAAACAATTTTGGTGGTCGTGTGACCCTCGGCACAGCGTATCAGGGGCGCAATTCTTCAATCGTTGTTTAAGATGTGCATAAAATATTCAGGGTTCTGCTTAAGATAGTCACTCTGCTTGCATTAGCACTCTAATACGGAGCAAAAAAATTGGTGGTCGGGTTAACCTCCGCATAGCGTATCAGGGGCGCAATTCAGGATTCGATGTTGAAGATGGGCGTAAAAGGTTCAGGGTACTGTCCGCATGGCTTTAGATTGCCACTCTGCTTGCATTAGCACTGTAATACGGAGCAAAAAGAAATAGTGGTTAGGTGAACCTCGGCACAGCGTATCAGGGGCGCAATTCAGGATTCGGGGTTCAAGATATGCGTAAAAGGTTCTGGGTACTGTCCGCATGGCTTAAGACTGCCACTCTGCTTGTATTAGCACTGTTATATGGAGAAATAAAATGGTGGTCGGTTGACCCTCGGCACAAAGTATCAGGGGCGCAATTAAGAATTCGGGATTCAAGATGTGTGTAAAAGGTTCAGTTTACTGTCCGCATGGCTTAAGATGCCACACTGCTTGCATTAGCACTGTAATACACAACAAAACAATTGGTGGTCGGGTGACCCTCGGCACAGCGTATCAGGGGCGCAATTCAGGATTCGGGGTTAAAGATGTGCGTAAAAGGATCAGGGTACTCTCCGAATGGCTTTAGATTGTCACTTTGCTTGTATTAGCACTGTAATACGGAGAAATATATTGTGGTCGGGTGACCCTCGGCACAGCGTATCAGGGGTGCAATTCAGGATATTTGGTTCAAGATGTGCGGATAAAGTTCAGGATACTGTCCGCATGGCTTAAGATTGCTACTCTGCTTGCATTAGCACTGTATTACGGATAAAAAATTGGTGGTCGGGTGATAATCGGCAAAGCCTATCAGGGGCGCAATTGAGGATTCGGGATTGAAGATGTGCGTAAGATGTTCAGGGTACTCTCCATATGGCTTTAGATTGCCACTTTGCTTGTATTAGCACTGTAATGCTGAGAAAAAAAGGTGTGTCGGTGACCCTCGGCACAGCGTATCAGGGGCGCAATTGTGGGTACGGGATTCAAGATGGGTGTAAAAGGTTCAGTGTACTGTCGGCATGGCTTTAGATTGCCACTCTGCTTGCATTAGCACTGTAATATTGAGAAAAAAAATTGGTGGTCCGGTGACCCTCGGCAAAGCGTATCAGGGGCGCAATTCAGGATTCGGGGTCCAAGAAATGCGTAAAAGGTTCAGGGTTATGTCCCTATGGCTTAAGATTGCCACTCTGCTTGCATTAGCACGGTTATACGGAGAAAACAATTGGTGGTCGGTGATCACGGAGAAAAATTTGGTGTTTGGGTGACCCTCGGCACAGCGTATCAGGGGCGCAATTCAGGATTCAGGGTTCAAGATGTGCGTAAAAGGTTCAGGGTACTGCCTGCATGGCTTTAGATTGCCACTTTATTTGTATTAGCACTGTATTACGGTGAAACCAAATTTGGTTGTCGGGTTACCCTCGGCACAGCGTATCAGGGGCGCAATTCAGGTTTAGGGGTTCAAGATGTGCGTAAAAGGTTCAGGGTACTGTCTGCATGGCTTTAGATTGCCACTCTGCTTGCAATACGACGGTAATACGGAGAGAATAAATGGTGGCCGGGTGACCCTCGGCACAGCGTATCAGGGCGCAATTCTGGATTCGGGGTTCAAGATGTGCGTAAAAGGTTCAGGGTTCTGTCCGCATGGCTTATGATTGCCACTCTGCTTGCAATAGCACTGTAGTACTGAGAAAAATATTTGGTGGTCGAGTGACCATCGGCCCAGCGTATCAGGGGCGCAATTCAGGTTTAGGGGTTCAAGATGTGCGTAAAAGGTTCAGGGTACTGTCTGCATGGCTTTAGATTGCCACTCTGCTTGCAATACGACGGTAATACGGAGAGAATAAATTGTGGCCGGGTGACCCTCGGCACAGCGTATCAGGGGCGCAATTTAGGATTCGGGGTTCAAGCTGTACGTAAAAGGTTCAGAGTATTATCCGCATGGCTTTAGATTACCACTCTGCTTGCATTAGCACTGTTATAAAGAGAAATAATTGTTTTGGTCGGGTGACCCACCGAACAACGTATCAGGGGCACAATTCAGGATTCGGGATTGAAGATGTGCGTAAAAAGTTCAGGGTACTGTCCGTATGGCTTAAGAATGGCCACGTTGCTTGTATTAGCACTGTAATACGGACAAAAAAAAATTGGTGTGTCGGGTGACCCTTGGCAGAGAGCGTATCTGGGGCACAAATCACGATTCGGGGTTCAAGATGTGCGTAAAAGGTTCAGGGTAATGTATGCATGGCTTTAAAGTGCCACTCTGTTTGTATTGGTACTGTTATACGTCGAAAACAAATAGGTGGTCGGGTAACACTCGGAAGAGCGTATAAGGGGCGCAATTCAGGATTCGAGGTTCAAGATGTGCGTAAAAGGTTCAGGATTCTGTCCGCATGGCTTAAGATTGCAACTCTGGTTGAACTAGCACTGTAATACGAAGAAAAAAAATGGTGGTCGGGTGACCCTCGGCACAGCGTATAAGGTATGCAATTCAGGATTCTGGGTGCAAGATGTGCGTAAAAGGTTAAGCGTACTGTCCGCATGGCTTAAGATTGCCACTCTGCTTGCATTAGCACTGTAATACGGAGAACAAATTTTGGTGGTCGGGTAACCCTCGGGACAATGTATCAGGGGCGAAATTCAGGATTTGGGGTTCAAGATGTGCGTAAAAGGTTCAAGATACTGTACGCATGGCTTTAGATTGCCACTCTGCATGCATTAGCACTGTAATACGGAGACAAAATTTTGGTGGTCGGTTAACCCTTCGCACAGCATATCAGGGGCGCAATTCAGCATTCGTTGTTCAAGATGTGCGTAAAAGGTTCAGGGTACTGTCCGCATGGGTTTAGATTGTAACTCTGCTTGCATTAGCACTGCAATACGGAAAAAACAATTTGGTGATCGGTTAACCCTCGGCACAGTGTGTTAGGGGCGCAATTTAGGATTCGAGGTTCAAAATGTGCGTTAAAGGTTCAATGTACTGTCAGTATGGCTTTAGATTGCCACTTTGCTTGTATTAACACTGTAAAACGGAGAATAAAAAATGGTTGTCGGGTGACCAACGGCACAGCGTATCAGGTATGCAATTCAGGATTCGGGGTTCAAGATGTGCATAAAAGGTTCAGGGCACAGCGTTTCAGGGGCGCAATTCAGGATTCGTGGTTCAAGATTGCGTATAAGGTTCAGGGTACTTTCCGTATGCCTTAAGATTGCCACTTTTCTTGCATTACCAATGTAATACGGAGATATACAATTTGGTGGTCGGGTGACCCTCGGCACAGCATATCAGGGGCACAATTCAGGATTCGGAGTTCAAGATGTGCGTAAAAGGTTCAGGGTCCTATCCGCATGGCTTCAGATTGCCATTCTGCTTGTACTAGCACTGTTATACGGAGATATACAATTTGGTGGTCGGGTGACCCTCGGCACAGCATATCAGGGTCACAATTCAGGATTCGGGGTTCAAGATGTGCATAAAAGGTTCAGGGTACTGATACGCTGTGTCGAGGGGCACCCGACCACCAAATTTATTTCTCCGTATGACAGTGCTAATGCAAGTATAGTGGCAATCTGAAGCCATGCGGACAGTACCCTGAACCTTGTACGCACATCTTGAACCCCGAATCCTGAATTGCGACCCTGATACGCTGTGCCGAGGGTAACCCGACCGCCAAAATCTTTTCTCAGTATAACAGTGCTAATGCAAGCAAAGTGGCAATCTGAAGCCATGCGGACAGTACCCTGAACCTTTTACGCACATCTTGAACCCCGAATCCTGAATTGCGCCCCTGATAAGCTGTGCGGAGGGTCACCCGACAACATTTTTTTTCTATGTATTACAGTGCTAATGCAAGCAGAGTGGCAATCTAAAGCCATGCGGACATTACCCAAAACATTTAACGCACATCTTGAACCCCGAATTCTGAGTTGCGCCCCTGATACATTGTGCCGAGGGTTACCTTACCACCAAAAATCTTTCTCCGTTCTACAGTACTCATGCAAGCAGAGTTACAATCTAAAGTCATGCGGACAGTACCCTGAACCTTTTATGCACATCTTGAACAAAGAATCCCAAATTGCGCCCCTGATACGCTGTGCCAAGGGTCACCAGACAACCATTTTTTTCTCCTTATTACAGTGTTTAATCAAGCAGAGTAGCAATCAAAAGCCATAAGGACAGTACCCTGAACCTTTTACGCACATCTTGAATCCCGAATCCTGAATTGCGCCCCTGATATGCTATGCCGAGGGTCACCCGACCACCATTTTTTCTTCTCCGTATTACAGTACTAATGCAAGCAGAGTGGCAATCTTAAGCCATGTGGACAGTACCCTGAATCTTTTACGCACATCTTGAACCCCGAATCCTGAATTGCGCCCCTGATAAGCTGTGCGAAGGGTCACCCGACAACAATTTTTTTCTATGTATTACAGGGCTAATGCAAGCAGAGTGGCAATCTTAAGCCATGTGGACAGTACCCTGAACCTTTTACGCACATCTTCAATCCCGAATTCTTAATTGCGCCCCTGATACTTTGTGCCGAGGGTAACCAACCACCATTTTTTTCTATGTATTACAGTGCTAATGCAAGCAGAGTGGCATTCTAAAGCCATGCGGACATTACCCTAAACCTTTTACGCACATCTTGAACCCCGAATCCTATATTGCGCCCCTGATATGCTGTGCCGAGGGTCACCCGACCACCAATTGGTTTTCTCTGTATACAGTTTTCTTACAAACAGAGTAGCAATCTAAAGCCATGCGGACAGTACCTTGTATTTTTTTAAACACATCTTGAATCCCCAAATCACCATTGCGCCCCTGATACGCTGTGCCGATGGTCACCCGACCACCATTTTTTTCACAGTATTACAATGCTAATACAAGCAGAGTGGAAATCTTAAGCAATGTGGACAGTACCCTGAACCTTTTATGCACATCTTGAACCCCGAATCCTGAATTGCGCTCCTGATACGCTTTGCCGAGAGTCACCCGACCACCAAAACCTTTTCCCCGGATTACAATGCTAATGCAAGCAGAGTGGCTGCTTAAAGCCATGCGAACAGTACCCTCAACCTTTTACGCACATCTTGAACCCCGAATCCTGAATTGCGCCCCTGATACGTTGTGCCGACGGTCACCCGACCACCATTTTTTTTTCAGTATTACAGTGCTAATACAAGCAAAGTGGCAATCTTAAGCCATGCGGACAGTGCCCTGAACCTTATACGCACATCTTGAACCCCAAATCCTAAATTGCGCCCCTGATACGCTGTGCCGAGGGTCACCCGACCACCAAAATCTTTTCTGCGTATTACAGTGCTAATCCAAGCAAAGGGACAATCTAAACACTGTGGACTGTACCCTGAACCTTTTACGCACATCTTGAACCTCGAATCATGAATTGCGCCCCTGATACGCTGTGCCGAGGGTCACCCGACTACCAAAATTGTTTCTTCGTATAACAGTGCTAGTACAAGCAGAATGGCAATCTGAAGCCATGCGGACAGTACCCTGATCTTTTCACTCACATCTTGTAGCCAGAATCCTGAATTGCACCCCTGATACACTGTGCGGAGGGTAACCCGACCACCATTTTTTTCTCCGTATTACAGTGCTAATGTTAGCAGAGTGGCAATCTAAAGTCATGCGGATAGTACCCTGAACCTTTTACGCACATCTTGAACCCCTAATCCTGAATTGTGCCCCTGATATGCTGTGCCGAGGGTAACCCGACCACCAAAATTCCTTATCCGTATTACAGTGCTAATGCAAGCAGAGTGGCAATCTCAAGCCATGCGGACAGTACCCTGAACCTTTTACGCACATCTTGAATTCTGAATCCTGAATTGCGCCCCTGATACGCTGTGCCAAGGGTCAACCGACCACATTCTTTTTTCTCCATATTACAGTGCTAATACAAGCAGTGTGGCAATCTTCAGCCATGCGGACAATACCCTGAAACTTTTACGCACATCTTGAACACCGAATCCTGAATTCCGCCCCTGATACGCTGTGCTGAGGGTCACCCGACCACTATTTTTTTTGCTCCGTATGACAGTGCTAATGTAAGCAGAGTGGCAATCTTAAGCCATGCGGACAGTACCCTGAACCTTTTACGCACATCTTCCACATCGAATCCTGAATTGCGCCCCTGATACGCTGTGCCGAGGGTCACACGACCACATTTTTTTTCCTCCGTATAACAGTGTTAATGCAAGCAGAGTGGCTATCTTAAGCAATGCGGACAGTACCCTAAACCTTTTACGCACATCTTCCATCCCGAATCCTTCATTGCGCACCTGATAAGCTGGGCGGAGGGTAACACGACCACATTTTTTTTTCTCTGTATTACAGTTCTCTTACAAGCAGACTGGCAATCTAAAGCGATGTGGACAGTACCCTGAACATTTTACGCACATCTTGAACCCCTAATCCTGAATTGTGCCCCTGATAAGCTGTGCCGAGGGTCACCCGAGCACCAAAGTTGTTTCTCCGTATTACAGTGCTAGTATAAGCAGAGTGGCAATCTAAAGCCACGCGGACAGTACACTGAACTTTTTACGCACATCTTGAATACCGAATCCTGAATTGCGCCCATGATACGCTGTGCCGAGGGTCACCCGACAACAATTTTTTTGCTCCGTATAACAGTTCTCTTAAAAGCAGAGTGGCAATCTAAAGCTATGCGGACAGTACCCTGAACCTTTAACGCACATCTTGAACCCCGAATCCTGAATTGTGCCCCTAATACGCTGTGCCGAGGGTTACTCGACCACCAAAATTCGTTATCCGTATTATAGTGCTAATGCCAGCAGAGTAGCAATCTTAAGCCATGCGTACAGTACCCTAAACCTTTTACGCACATCTTGAATCCCGAATCCTGAATTGCACCCCTGATACGCTGTGCAGAGGGTAACCGATCACAATTTTCCTTCTCTGTATTACAGTGCTTGTATAAGCAGAGTGGCAATCTTAAGCCACGCGGACAGTACCCTGAACATTTTATGCATATCTTGAACCCCGAATCCTGAATTGTGCCCCTGATATGCTGTGCCGAGGGTCACCCGAGCACCAAAGTTGTTTCTCCGTATTACAGTGCTAGTATAAGCAGAGTGGCAATCTAAAGCCACGCGGACAGTACACTGAACTTTTTACGCACATCTTGAACCCCGAATTCTGAATTGCGCCCCTGATACGCTGTGATGAGGGTCAAACGACCACATTATTTTTTCTCCATATTACAGTGCTAATACAAGCAGTGTGGCAATATTAAGCCATGTGGACAATACCCTGAACCTTTTACGCACATCTTGAACACCGAATCCTGAATTCCGCCCCTGATACTCTGTGCCGAGGGTCACCCGACCACTATTTTTTTGCTATGAATTACAGTGCTAATGCAAGCAGAGTGGCAATCTTAAGCCATGCGGACAGTACCCTGAATCTTTTATGCACATCTTAAACAACGTTTCATGAATTGCGCCCCTGATACGCTGTACCGAGGGTCACCCGACAACCAAAATTGGTTCTCGGTATAACAGTGTGAATGAAAGCAGAGTGGCAATCTTCAGCCATGCGGACAGTACCCTG
This sequence comes from Mya arenaria, assembly GCF_026914265.1. Lineage (NCBI taxonomy): Eukaryota > Metazoa > Mollusca > Bivalvia > Myida > Myidae > Mya > Mya arenaria. Next base: position 11,033,584 of record NC_069138.1, on the reverse strand, counting down.
AATCTTTTACGCACATCATGAATCCAGAATCGTATATTGCGCCCCTGATACGATGTGCCGAGGGTCACCCGACCACCAAATGTTTTTCTCCGAATTACAGTGCTAATGCAAGCAGAGTGCCAATCTAAAGCCATGCGCACAGTACCCTGAACCTTTTACGCACATTTTGAACCACGAATCTTGAATTCCGCCCCTGACACACTGTGCCGAGTGTCACCCGACCAGCATTTTTATTCTTCGTATAACAGTGCTAATACAATCAAATGTGGTCGGGTGACCCTTGGCACAGCGTATCACGGGCGTAATTCAGGATTCGGGATTCATGATGTTCGTAAAGGGTTAAGGGTACTGTCCACATGGCTTAAGATTGCCACTCTGCTTGCATTAGCACTGTAATACGGAAAAAACAATTGGTGGTCGGGTGACCCTCGGCACAGCGTATCAGGGGCGCAATTCAGTATTCGGGATTCATGATGTGCGTAAAAGGTTAAGGATACTGTTCGCATGGCTTTATATTGCCACTCTCCTTGCATTAGCACTCTTATACGGAGAAAAAACATCTGTTGTCGGGTTACCCTCCGCACAGCGTATCTGGAGCGCAATTCATGATTCGGGATTCAGGATGTGCGTAAAAGGTTCAGGGTAATGTCCGCATGGCTTAAAATCGCTCTGCTTGCATTAGCACTGTAATCCTATGGAAAAAAGGTGCTCGAGTTGATACCCGGCAAAGCGTATAAGGTGCACAATTCAGGATTCTGTGTTCAAGATGTGCGTAAAAGGTTCAAGGTACTGTCCACATGGATTCAGATTGCCACTATGCTTGCATTAGCAATTTTATTCGGAGAAAATAATTTGGTGGTCGGGTGACCCTCGGCAGAGTGTACCAGGGGCGCAAATCAGGATTCGGGGTTCAAGATGTACGTAAAAGTTTCAGGGTAATGTCCGCACGGCTTAAGATTGCCACTGTGCTTGTATTAGCACTGTAATATGGAGACAAAAATGGTGGTCGGGTGACCCTCGGCACAGCGTATCATGGGCGCAATTCAGGATTCGGGGTTCAAGATGTGCGTAAGAGGTTCAGGGTACTGTCTGCATGGCTTTATATTGTCACATTGCCAACGTAAGCCATGTGGACAGTACACTGAACCTTTTACGCACATATTAAACTCCGAATCCTGAATTGCGCCCCTGATACGCTTTGCCGAGGGTCACCCGAACACCATTTTTTTCTCCGTATTACAGTGCTAATGCAAGAAGAGTGGCAATCTAAAGCCATATGGACAGTTCCCTGAACCTTTTACGCACAACTTCAATCCCGAATCCTGAATTGCGCCCCTGATACGCTGTGCCGAGATTCACCCGACCACCATTTTTTTCTCCGTATTACAGTGCTAATGCAAGCAGAGTGACAATCTAAAGCCATGTGGACAGCACACTGAACCTTTTACGCACATCTTGAACCCCGAATCCTGAATTGCACCCCTGATACGCTGTTCCGAGGGTCACCCGACAACCAATTTTTTTTTCTCCGTATTCAAGTGCTAATGGAAGCATAGTGGCAATCTTAAGCAATGCAGACAGTACCCTGAACCTTTTACGCATATCTTAAACCCCGAATCCTGAATTTAGCCCCTGATACGCTGTGCCGAGGGTCACCCGATCACAAAAATTTTTTCTCTGTAATACAGTGCTAAAGCAAGCAAAGTGGCAATCTTAAGCCATGCGGACATTACCCTGAACCTTTTACCCACATCTTGAACCCTGAATCCTGAATTGCGCCCATGATACGCTGTGCCGAGATTCATCCGAAAACCAATTTTTCTTCTCCGTATTAAAGTGCTAATTGCAAGCAGAGTGGCAATCTGAAGCCATGCGGACAGTACACTGAACCTTTTGCGCACATCTTGAACCCCGAATCTTGAATTGCTCCTTGGTTCGCTGTGCCGAGGGTCACCCGACCACCAATTTTTTTCTCCGTATTACAGTGCTAGTATAAGCAGAGTGGCAATCTTAAGCCACGCGGACAGTACCCTGAACTTTTTACGCACATCTTCAATATCGAATCCTGAATTGCGCCCCTGATACGCTGTGCGGAGGGTCCCGACCACAAGATGTTTTTCTCCATATTAGAGTGTTATTGATAGCAGAGTGGCAATCTAAAGCCATGCGGACAGTACCCTGAACTTTTTACGCACATCTTGAACCACGAATCCTGAATTGCTCCCCTGATACGCTGTGCCGAGGGTCACCCGACAACCAAATCGTTTTCTCTGTATTACAGTGCTAATGCAAGCAGAGTGGCAATCTAAAGCAATGCGGACAGTACCCTGAACCTTTTACGCACATCTTGAACCCCGATTTCTGAAATGCGCCCCTGATACGCTGTGCCGAGGGTCACCCGACAACCCTTAATTTTCTCCGTATTACAGTGGTAATGCAAGCAGAGTGGCAATCATAGGCCATGCGTACAGTACACTGAACCTTTTACGCACATCTTGAACCCCGAATACTGAGCCCTGATACGCTTTGCCGAGGGTCACCAGACCAACAAAATAATTTCTCCGTATTACAGTGCTAATGCAAGCAGAGTGGCAATCTAAAGCAGTGCGGATAATACCCTGAACATTTTACGCACATCTTGAATCCCGAATCATGAATTGCGCTCCTGATACGCTGTGCCGAAGGTCAACCGAAACACTTTTTTTTCTCCTTATTAAAGTGCTAATGCAAGCAGAGTGGCAATCTAATGCCATATGGACAGTTCCCTGAACCTTTTACGCACATCTTCAATCCCGAATCCTGAATTGCGCCCCTGATACGCTGTGCCGAGGGTAGCCCGGTCACAATTTTTTTCTGTATTACAGTGCTAATGCAAGAAGAGTGGCAATCTTAAGCTATGCGGACAGTACCCTGAACCTTTTACGCACATCTTTAACCCCGAATCCTGAATTGCGCCCCTGATACGCTGTTATGAGGGTCTCCCGACCACCATGTTTTTTCGCCGTATTACAGTGCTAACAAGCAGAGTTGCAATTTTAAGATATGCGGACATTACATTGAAACCTTTTACGCACATCTTGAACCCCGAATCCTGACTATAAATTTTGATTTCATTTAATTTGATCTCCTTTACACTTACTACTTACCTTCACATTGTATGAGTAGCCGGCCGTGTCACAGAGGAGGTCGCGCCCTTTCTGTGACGCACCAGGAAGGAGTTTAAACGACAGCGGCGCATCTGGTATGGTCTCATCAGTAACAGGCTCGTCTTGTAGAGACCTCTCAAGGATGACCCGTGGATCTGCAAATGAGGTGTCGACCCGGAAAGATCCATCTTCGACATCTGGCGCAGGTGACGGTGGTGTTTCTATCTGTGTGGCTTCTGGCGTTGGTGACGATGGCGCTTCCATCGGTATGGTATCTGGCGCTTCCATCGGAGTGGACGGCGGGGATTGTTGCACTTCCATCGGGGTTGACGGCGTTGTTGGTGGCGGAAAGTCTATCGATGGTATTTGTGATGTACATCGATCGCACATGAATGCAATCTCCAATTCACCTCGACAGGCACGGCGGTAGTCAGACAATAAAACTCCTGAATATGATGGGATAAAAACATTTAGCTTTCATAGTTTAGCGTGATAATGTGAAATTTATGCATTTTGCTCTCTTTTTACTGTTCTCGTTCTTTCTTTTTGTTAGTATAATTACATTAAATAACAGCAATTACGGTTTAAAAGGAAATATTATTCTTTGTGTTTCAACTTAACATCTTAACTTAACATGGATTCAAATTTATTAACGTTTAAATTAGGCGTTTGTTCTTTCTATCTACTATAATTGGTACCCTTCCAAGTTCTCCGTATAACGCAATTAAGTTTGTTGAGAGCAAAGAAATTCCACATGAATCATTTCTGTGTCGGTAGCTGGATTCATACCACAGATAAGAACTGAAGAAATTATTAAAAAAATAATATTATTTGGAAAAGATGCTTGTTGAGCAATCAGAAATTAATTCCTAAGTATTTAAAGGAATGAACAACTTCTATTTGGTTAGTATAAATATGTAAGTCTATATGCGTTGCCATTCCATTTTCAAAAATCGTTGCATTAGTATTTGATACATTTTTTTATCCCAAGTAATTGTCCATGAACAATGAAAATAGGGTCCAAAGTTGTCAAAAGTGACACTATACAATAGTGGCCTTGTAAACACAATGACAGACACGTGCCTTAACAAAAGCAGTTGTAACTCCTAAATAACGTTTAATATAATTTGGTATTAACGATACGTTTTACGATACGATACGTTTATTTCGGCTTTAAACTTACAAATATGAATAGTGGTAAACATAACCTAACAAAGGTATGTTATGTATAAAAGACATAAGCATGAGATATAATTACATACATGTATATTATTCCAATATAACAGTACAAAACGACTCTATATTTTAAGACAGAAATTTTAACTTGGTGATCCCAGTTGTTGCCACCATACATAATGTTATTTTAGTATTTTGGCCCAATATAATATTTAAGCATTCGGAGTATACGGATAACTATCAACGGAACTCATAGTTCACCATATAATGTATATGAAAAGGGCGCTATATAAGTTTAGTAAATAATAATAAATAAATGTGCTGCTCTAGGTCAACTTAACACTGTAATTAAGAAATTAAGCATTGAACATGGCCTATGTCCATCGTAACACTGTTCTTTGAAATAAAATTGAGAAAACTAACTTTCTTGATGTTTCACTAGATGTTGCATTAGTAGTTCATTTTGTAAAATAATTAAATTTCACATATAATACATATCATATGCATGTTGTATTATTGTATTACGTAGACATTATAGTAAAGACCCATTATCTCAAATATCATTACGAAAGGATGTATTACAAAACTAGCTAATAATAAAAAAATACATCAAATCGAAGTTGAACTCCGTTCTTTCCATAGGTTTCATTTTGTAAGTCTAGAGTTAAAGAAAGCGATTTGCTTTCCGTAATAAACTGTACATTGCTCTAATATAGCCTGATTAGTAATATGTACTTAGTATTTTTGAAAAGATCCGAGGTATTTATATTCATTAACTATATATCCAAATATACAACAGTGATGAAGGTTTCTCAATCTTTGACAGGTTATCGGATACTAGACATTTAACACGTGGTGTATAATCTCCACTTACCTGAATTGCACGTTCGGTGCTGCCATTCCTCACAGCTTTCACACTGGATCCCATGCTGATTCCTTCTCACGTTGTTCCCACATGCGATGCACGGGAAATGAGACATTGTCAAACACAAATAACTATATAATGTCCAGATATACAACACATTTACAAGATACAATTTATATTTTATCCTTTATAATTTCAATGATAAATCACGTGAATATTACTGTAACGAGGGTCATAAGTGGTATGACGCATATCCCAAAGGAAGGAATTTATAAGGAACACATTTAACAATTGTCACACTCATTGCAGCAAACTGCTGACATACTTTCCAATTAAAGGCCATGGTACCTAATTATTGCAACAAACTAATTCACACTTCTTTAATTTCATCCAATTACGTACATCAAACACATCGGCTACTTTCATTGAATGATACATAATTATCTATAAGCTACAAACTGCGATCACACTTCCTTATTTTATTAAGGCACATCAAAGAAATTAAAAGAAAAAACAAAGAGAGTATATAAATAGTTTGTGTGTCGCCCATGATAATTGCCTGTTGTTTCGCCCGGTACTGGATGTTCCAATCACATAAGTAATCACATGATTTGCTGAAATAAAAATAATAATCATTTATCAGTTTTATTTTAACATATATATTAAACAATAATTCCGGTGGGGATGTTTTGACCAGCCAATGGGGACGTTTTGACTTTTGGTGGGGACGTTTTGACCAAAATGGGGACGTTTTGACGGTAGGAAGTTTTAACCTGGGGACGTTTTGACCTGCAGACCCGAGGGTCACCCGACAACTATTTTTTTTCTCCATATTACAGTGCTAATGCAAGCAGAGTAGCAATCTAAAGCCATGTGGACAGTACCCTGAACCTTTTACGCACATCTTGAACCCCGAATCCTGAATTGCGCCCCTGATACGCTCTGCCGAGGGTCACAAGACAACCAAATTGTTTTCTCCGAATTAAAGTGCTAATGGAAGCATAGTGGCAATCTAAATCCATGCGGATAGTACCTTGAACCTTTTACGCACATCTTGAACACCGAATCCTGAATTGTGCCTCTGATACGCTTTGCCGAGTGTCACCCGACCACACTTTTTCCACAGGATTACAGTGCTAATGCAAGCAGAGTGGCAATCTAAAGCCATGCGGACATTACCCTGTACCTTTTACGCACATCTTGAATCCCGAATCCTGAATTGTGCTCCTGATACGCTTTGCCGAGGGTCACCCGACCAACATTTTTCCCTCCGTATTACAGTGCTTGTACAAGCAGAGTGGCAATCTTAAGCAATGCGGACAGTACACTGAACCTTTTACGCACATCTTGAAACCCTAATCCTAAATTGCGCCCCTTATACGCTGTGCCGAGGGTCACACGACCACCATTTTTTTTCTCCGTATTACAGTGCTAATGCAAGCAGAGTGGCAATCTTAAGCCATATGGACATTACCCTGAACCTTTTACGCACATCTTGAACAACGAATCCTGAATTTCGACCCTGAAATGCTGTGTCGAGGGTCACCCGACCACCAATTTCTTTTTCTCCGTATTACAGTGCTAATACAAGCCAAGTGGCAATCTTAAACCATATGGAGAGTACCCTGAACATCTTACGCACATCTTCAATCCATTATCCTGAATTGCGCCCCTTATACGCTGTGCCGAGTGTCACCCGACCACCATTTTTCCCCGTAATACAGTGCTAATGCAAGCAGAGTGGCAATCTTAAGCCATATGGACATTACCCTGAACCTTTTACGCACATCTTGAACAACGAATCCTGAATTTCGACCCTGAAATGCTGTGCCGAGGGTCACCCGACCACAAATTTCTTTTTCTCCGTATTACAGTGCTAATACAAGCAAAGTGGCTATCTTAAACCATATGGACAGTACCCTGAACATCTTACGCACATCTTCAATCCATTATCCTGAATTGCGCCCCTTATACGCTGTGCCGAGTGTCACCCAACCACCATTTTTTCCCCGTAATACAGTGCTTATGCAAGCAGAGTGGCAATCTTAAGCCATATGGACAGTACCCTGAATCTTTATCCGCACATCTGGAACCCCGAATCCTGAATTGCGCCCCTGATACGCTGTGCCGAGGGTCACCCGACAACCCTTTTTTTCTCCGTATTACAGTGCTAATGCAAGCAGAGTGGCAATCTAAAGCCATTCGGACAGTACCCTGATCCTTTTACGCACATATTTAACCCCGGATCTTGAATTGCGCCCCTGATACGCTGTGACAAGGGTCACCCGACCACCAAATGTTTTGCTGTGTATTAGAGTGCTAATGCAAGCAGAGTGGCTATCTTTAGCCATGCGTACAGTATCTTGAAAATTTTACGCACATCTTGAACCCCGAATCCTGAATTGCGCTCCTGATACGCTGTCCCGAGGTTTACCCGACCACCACAATTTGTTCTCCGTATTACAGTGCTAATTCAAGCAGAGTGGCAATCTTAAGCCATGCGGACAGTACCCTGAACCTTTTACGCACATCTTGAACCCCGAATCCTGAATTGCGACTCTGATACGCTATGCCGAGGGTCACCAAACCACCAATTTTTTTCCGTATAACACTGCTAATGCAAGCAGATTGCCAATCTTAGGCCATGCGGATAAAATCCTGAACCTTTAACGCACACCTTGAACCCCGAATCCTGAATTGCGCCCCTGATAGGCAGTGCCGAGGGTCACCCGACCACCAATTTTCTTCTCTCCGTATTACAGTGCTTATGCAAGCAGAGTGACAATCTAAAGCCTTGCGGACAGTACCCTGAACCTATCACGCAAATCTTCAATTCCGAATCCTAAATTGCGCCACTGATACGCTGTGCGGAGGGTAACCCGACTAAATTTTGTTTTCTCCGTATTACAGTGCTAATGCAAGCAGAGTGGCAATCTAATGCCATGCAGACTTTATCCTGAATCAATTACGCACATAATCGTTCAAGATGTGCGTTATGGGTTCAGGATAATGTCCGCATGGCTTTTGATTGCCATTCTACTTGCATTAGAACTGTAACACGGAGAAAAACAAATGATGGTCGGGTTTCACTCGGCACAGCGTATCAGGGGCGGAATTCAGGATTCGGGGTTCAAGATGAGCGTAAAAGGTTCAGGGTAATGTCCAGATGGATTTAGATTGCAACTCTGCTTGCATTCGCAGTATTTAACGGAGAAAAAAATGTGGTGGTCGGGTGACCATCGGCATAGCGTATCAGGGGCGCAATTCAGGATTCGGGGTTCAAGATGTGCGTAAAAGGTTCAGGAAACTGTCCATATGGCTTAAGATTGCCACTCTGCTTGAATTAGCACTGTACTACGGAGAACAAATTTTGGTTGTCGGGTAACCCTCGGGACAGCGTATCAGGGGCGAAATTCAGGATTTGGGGTTCAAGATGTGCGTAAAAGGTTCAAGATACTGTAAGCATGGCTTTAGATTGCCACTCTGCTTGCATAAGCACTGTAATCCGGAGAAAACATTTTTGTGGTCGGGTGACCCTCGGCACAGCGTATCATTGGCGCAATTCCGGATTCGGGGTTCAAGATGTGCGTAAAAGGTTCAGGGTACTGTCCGCATGGCTTTAGATTGCCACTCTGCTTGCATTAGCACTGTAATCCGGAGAAAATATTTTGGTGGTCGGGTAACCCTCGGCACAGCGTATCAGGGGCGCAATTCAGGATTCGTGGCTCAAGATGTGCGTAAAAGTTTCAGGGTACTGTCCGCATGGCTTTAGATTGCCACTCTGCTTCCATTAGCACTGTATTACGGTGAAACAAAAGTTGACGGGTGGCACTCCGCACAGCGTAACTGGGTCTTAATTCAGGATTCGGGGTTCAAGATGTACATAAAAAGTTCAGGGTACTGTCCGCATGGCTGAAAATTGCCATTCTACTTGTATTAGCACTGTTATATGGAGAAAAAAAAGTTGGGTAACCCTCAGCACAGCGAATCAGGTGCACAATTCAGGATTAGGGGTTAAAGATGTGCGTAAAAGGTTCAGGGTACTGTCCGCATGGCTTTAGATTGCCACTTTGCTTGTATTAGCACTGTAATACGGATAAATAATTTGTGGCCGGGTGACCCTCGGTACAGCGTATCAGGGACGCTATTCAGGATAATGGGTTCAAGATGTGCGTAAAAGTTTCAGGGTAGTGTCCGGATGGCTTTAGATTGCCACTCTGCTTGTAAGAGAATTGTAATACGGAGAAAAAAAATGGTGCTCTGGTGACCCTTTGTACAGCGTATCAGGGCGCAATTCAGGATTCGGGGTTCAAAATGTGCGTAAAAGGTTCTTGGTAATGTCCGCATGGCTTAAGATTGCCACTTTGCTTGGATTAGCACCTCTAATACGGAGGAAAAAATTGGTGGTCGGGTGACCCTTGGCAAAGCGTATCAGGGGCACAATTCAGGATTCGGGGTTCAAGATGTGCGTAAAAGGTTCAGGGTACTGTCCGAATGACTTTAGATTGCCACTCTGCTTACATAAGCACTGTAATACGGAGATAAAATGGTGGTCGGGTAACCCTCGGCACAACATATTAGGGGCGCAATTCAGAATTCGGGGTTCAAGATGTGCGTATAATGCTTTGGGTAATGTACGGATGGCTTTAGATTGCCACTCTGCTTGCATTAGCACTGTAATACAGAGAAAACAAATTGTGGTCGGGTTACCCTCCGCACAGCATATCAAGGGAGCATTGAAGGATTCGGGATGGAAGATGTGCGTAAACGGTTTAGGGTACTGTCCGCATTGCTTAAGATTGCCACTCTGCTTGTATTAGCACTGTAATATGGAGAAAAAAAAATGTGGTCGGTTGACTCTTGGCACAGCGTATCAGGGGCACAATTCAGGATTCGGAGTTCAAGATGTGCGTAAAAGCTTCAGGGTACTGTTCGCGTGGCTTCAGATTGCCAGTCTGCTTATACTAACACTGTAATACGGAGAAACAACTTTGGTGGTCGGGTGACCCTCGGCACAGCGTATCAGGGGCGCAATTCAGGATTTGGGGTTCAAGATGTGCGTAAAAGGTTTAGGGTACTGTCCGCATGGCTTTAGATTACCACTCTGCTTGTAAGAAAACTGTAATACGGAGAAAAAAATGGTGCTCTGGTGACCCTTTGTACAGCGTATCAGGGCGCAATTCAGGATTCGGGGTTCAAGATGTGCGTAAAAGGTTCAGTGTTATGTCCGAATGACTTTATATTGCCACTCTGCTTGCATTAGCACTGTGATACGGATAACGAATTTTGGTGGTCGGGTGACCCCTGGCACAGCGTATCAGGGGCACAATTCAGGATTCGGGGTTCAAGATGTGCGTAAAAGTTTCAGGGTACTGTCCGCATGACTTTAGATTGCCACTCTGCTTACATAAGCACGTTAATACGGAGAAAAAAATGGTGGTCGGGTAACCCTCAACACAACATATCAGGGGCGCAATTCAGAATTCGGGGTTCAAGATGTGCGTAAAATGTTTTGGGTAATATACGCATGGCTTTAGATTACCACTCTGCTTGCATTAGCACTGTAATACAGAGAAAAAAAATGTTATCGGGTTACCATCCGCACAGCGTATCAGGGGCGCAATTCATGATTCGGGGTTCAAGGTGTGCGTAAAAGGTTCAGGGTACTGTACGCATGGCTTAAAATTGCCATGCTGCTTGCATTAGCACTGTAATACGGATCAAAAAAAAATAGTGGTCGGGTGACCCTCGGTACAACGTATCAGGGGCGCAATTCAGGATTCGGGGTTCAAGATGTGCGTAAAAGTTTAGGGTACTGTCCGAATGGTTTTAAATTGCCCCACAGCTTGTAAGAGAACTGTAATACTGAGAATTAAATGGTGGTCGGGTGACCCTTTGTAGAGCGTATCTGGGCGCAATTCAGGATTCGGGGTTCAAGATGTGCTTAATAGGTTCAGGGTAATGTCCGCATGGCTTAAGATTGCCACTCTGCTTGCATTAGCACTGTAATACGGAAAAAAAATGTGGTTGTCGGGTAACCCTCGGCACAGCGTATCAGGGGCGCAATTCAGGATTCGGGGTTCAAGATATGCGTAAAAGGTTCAGGGTACTGTCCACATGGCTTTAGATTGTCACTCTGCTTGGATTAGCACTGTAATACGGAGAAATAATAATGGTGGTCGGGTGACCCTCGGCACAGCGTATCAGGGCGCAATTCAGGATTCGGGGTTCAAGATGTGCGTAAAAAGTTCAAGGTACTGTCCGCGTGGCTTTAGATTACCAATCTGCTTATATTAGCTCTGTAATACAGAGAAAAAAAGTTGTGGTCGGTTGACCCTCGACACAGCGTATCAGGGGCGCAATTCATGATTCGGGGTTCAAGATGTGCGTAAAAGGTTCGGGGTACTGTCCGCATGGCTTTAGATTGCCACTCTTCTTGTAAGAGAACTTTTATACGGAGAAAAAAAATGGTGGTCTGGTGACCTTTTGTACAGCGTATCAGGGCGCAATTCAGGATTCGGGGTTCAAGATGTGCGTAAAAGGTTCAGGGTACTGTCCGCATGGCTTGAGATTGCCACTCTGCTTGCTTTAGCACTGTAATACGGATAACGAATTTTGATGGTCGGGTAACTCTCGGCACAGCGTATCCGGGGCACAATTCAGGATTCGGGGTTCAAGATGTGCGTAAAGGGTTCAGAGTACTGTCTACATGGCTTTAGATTGCCACTCTGCTTGCATTAGCACTTTAATACGGAGCAAAAAAAAAATAGTTGTCGGGTGACCCTCGGCACAGCTTTTAAGGGGTGCATTTCAGGATAATGGGTTCAAGATGTGCGTAAAAGGTACAGGGTACTGTCCGCATGGCTTAAGTCTGCCACTCTGCTTGTATTAGCACTGTATTACGGAGGAAAAAAGAATGTGGTCGGGTGACCCTCGGTACAGCGTATCAGGGGCGCAATTCAGGATTCGGGGTACAAGAGGTGTGTAAAAAGTTCAGTGTACTGTCCGCGTGGCTTCAGATTGCCATTCTACTTGTATTAGCACTGTAATATGGAGAAAAAAAAGTTGGGTAACCATCAGCACAGCGAATCAGGTGCACAATTCAGGATTAGGGGTTAAAGATGTGCGTAAAAGGTTCAGGGTAATGTCCGCATGGCTTTAGATTGCTACTCTGCTTATAAGAGAACTGTAATACGGAGAAAAAGAATGTGGTCTGGTGACCCTTTGTTCAGCGTATCAGGGGCGCAATTCAGGATTCGGGGTTCAAGATGTGCGTAAAAGGTTCAGGGTAATGTCCGCATGGCTTTAGATTGCCACTCTGCTTACATTTGCACTGTAATTCGGAGCAAAAACAATTGATTGTCGGGTGACCCTCGGCACAGCGTATCAGGGACGCTATTCAGGATTCGGGGTTCAAGATATGCGTAAAGGGTTCAGTGTACTGTCTGCATGGCTGAAGATGATTGCCACTCTGCTTTTATTAGCACTGTAATATGGAGAAAAAAGAATGTGGTCGGTTGACCCTTGGCACAGCGTATCAGGGGCGCAATTCAGGATTCGGGGTTCAAAATGTGCGTAAAAAGTTCAGTGTACTGTCTGCGTGGCTTCAGATAGCCACTCTGCTTATACTAGCACTGTAATACGGAGAAACAATTTTGGTGGTCGGGTGACCCTTGGCACAGCTTATCAGGGGCGAAATTCAGGATTCGGGGTTCAAGATGTGCGTAAAAGGTTCAGGGTACTGTCCGCATTGCTTAAGATTGCCACTCTGCTTGCTTTAGCACTGTTATACGGAGAAAAAAATGGTGGTCGTGTGACCCTCAGCCCAGCGTATCAGGGGAGCAATTCAGGATTCGGGGTTCAAGATGTGCGTAAAAGGTTCAGGGTACTATCCGAATGGTTTACGGTTGCCACTCTGCTTGCATTAGCACTGTAATACGGAAAAAACAATCGGTGGTCGGGTGACCCTCGGCACAGAGTATCAGTGGCGCAATTCAGGATTCGGGGTTCAAGATGTGTGTAAAAAGTTCAGTGTACTGTCCGCGTGGCTTCAGATTGCCACTCTGCGTATACTAGCACTGTAATACGGAGAAACAATTTTGGTGGTCGGGTTACCCTCGGCCCAGCGTATCAGGGGAGCAATTCAGGATCCGGGGTTCAAGATGTGCATAAAAGGTTCAGGGTACTGTCCGAATGGCTTACGATTGCCACTCTGCTTACATTAGCACTGTAATACGGAAAAAAAAATCGGTGGTCGAGTGACCCTCGGCACAGCGTGTCAGAGGCGCAATTCAGGATTTGGGGTTCAAGATGTGCGTAAAAAGATCAGGGTACTGTCCGCATGGCTTAAGATTGCCACTTTGCTTGCATTAGCACTGCAATACGGAGCAAAAAAAAATAGTGGTCGGGTGAACCTCGGCACAGCGTATCAGGGGCGGAATTCAGGATTCGGTGTTCAAGATGTGAGTAAAAGTTTCAGGGTATTGTCCGCATGGCTGAAGATTGCCACTCTGCTTGTATTAGCACTGTAATATGGAGAAAAAAGAATATGGTCGGTTTACCCTTGGCACAGCGTATCAGTGGCGCAATTCAGGATTCGGTGTTCAAGATGTGCGTAAAAGTTCAGTGTACTGTCCGCGTGGCTTCAGATTGCCACTCTGCTTATACTAGCACTGTAACACGGAGAAACAATTTTGGTGGTCGGGTTACCCTCGGCCCAGCGTATCAGGGGAGCAATTCAGGATCCGGGGTTCAAGAAGTGCGTAAAAGGTTCAGGGTACTGTCCGAATGGCTTACGATTGCCACTCTGCTTGCATTACCACTGTAATACGGAAAAAAAACAATCGGTGGTCGGGTGAGCCTCGGCACAGCGTGTCAGAGGCGCAATTCAGGATTTGGGGTTCAAGATGTGCGTAAAAGGTTCAGTGTACTGTCCGCATGGCTGAATATTGCCACTCTGCTTGCATTCACACTGTAATACCAAGAAACAATTTTGGTGGTCGGATGACCCTCGGCACAGCGTATCAGGGGCGCAATTCATAAATCGTTCTTTATAATGTGCATAAAAGGTTCAGGGTACTGTCCGCATGGCTTAAGATTGCCACTCTGCTTGCATTAGCAATGTAATACGGAGAAAAAAGAATGTGGTCGGGTAACCCTCGGCACAGCGTATCAGTGGTGCAATTCAGGATTCAGGATTCAAGATGTGCGTTAAAGTTTCAGGGTACAGTCCGCATGGCTTGAGATTGACACTCTGCTTGCATTAGCACTGTAATACGGATAACAAATTTTGGTGGCCGCGTAACCCTCGGCACAGTGTATCAGGGGCACAATTCATGATTCGGGGTTCAAGATGTGCATAAAAGGTTCAGGGTACTGTCCGTATGACTTTATATTGACACTCTGCTTGCATAAGCACTGTAATACGGAGAAAAAAAATGGTGGTCGGGTAACCCTCGTCACAACGTATCAGGGGCGCAATTCAGAATTCGGGGTTCAATATGTGCGTAAAAGGTTCAGGGTACTGTCCGCATGGCTTTAGATAGCCACTCTGCTTGCATTAGCACTGTAATACGGAGCAAAAACAATTGGTTGTTTGGTGACCCTCGGCACAGCGTATCAGGGGCGCTATTCAGGATAATGGGTTCAAGATGTGCGTAAAGTGTTCAGGGTACTGTCCGCATGGCTTTAGATTGCCACTCTGCTTGTAAGAGAACTGTAATACGGAGAAAACAAATGGTACTCTGGTGACTCTTTGTACTGCGTATCAGGGCGCAATTCAGGATTCGGGGTTCAAGATGTGCGTAAAAGGTTCAGGGTAATGTCCGCATGGCATAAGATTGCGACTCTGCTTACATAAGCACGTTTATACGGAGAAAAAAATGGTGGATGGGTAACCCTCAGCACAACGTATCAGGGGCGCAATTCAGAATTCGAGGTTCAAGATGTGCGTAAAATGTTTTGGGTAATGTACGCATGGCTTTAGATTGCCACTCTGCTTGCATTAGCACTGTAATACTGAGAAAACAAATTGTGGTCGGGTTACCCTCCGCACAGCATATCAGGGGCTCAATTCATGATTCGGGGTTCAAGGTGTGCGTAAAAGGTTCAGGGTACTGTCCGCATGGCTTAAAATTGCCATGCTGCTTGCATTAGCACTGTAATACGGAGCAAAAAAAATAGTGGTCGGGTGACCCTCGGCACAGCGTATCATGGGCGCAATTCAGGATTCGGGGTTCAAGGTGTGCTTAAAAAGTTCAGGGTACTGTCCGCATGGTTTTAAATTGCCATACAGCTTGTAAGAGAACTGTAATACTGAGAAAAAAATGGTGGTCGGGTGACCCTTTGTAGAGCGTATCAGGGCGCAATTCAGGATTCGGGGTTCAAGATGTGCGTAATAGGTTCAGGGTAATGTCCGCATGACTATATATTGCCACTCTGCTTGCATTAGCACTGTAATACGGAGAAAAAACAATGTGGTCGGGTTACTCTCCGCACAGCGTATCAGGGGTGCAATTGAGGATTAGAGCTTCAAGATGTGCGTAAAAAGATCAGGGTACTGTCCGCATGGCTTAAGATTGCCACTTTGCTTGCATTAGCACTGTAATACGGAGAAAAAATTGGTTGTCGGGTAAACCTCGGCACAGCGAATCAGGGGCATAATTCAGGATTCGGGGTTCAAGATATGCGTAAAAGGTTCAGGGTACTGTCCACATGGCTTTAGATAGTCACTTTGCTTGGATTAGCACTGTCATACGGAGAAAAGATTTTGGTGGTCGGGTGACCCTCGGCACAGCGTATCAGGGGCGCATTTCAGGATTTTGGGTTCAAGATGTGCGTAAAAGGTTCAGGGTATTGTCCGCATTGTTTAAGATTGCCACTCTGCTGCATTAGCTCTGTAATACTGAGAAAAAAAAATGTGGTCGGGTTACCCTCGGCACAGCGTATCAGGGGCGCAATTCTGGACTCGGGGTTCAAGATGTGCGTAAAAGGTTCAGGGTACTGTCCGCATGGCTTAAGATTTCCACTCTGCTTGTATTAGCACTGTAAGAGAGGCCTGTTGTAAGTTTTTCGGTATCGGAAGTAGAGGATTACCTTATATGGAAAATGCTTAAAATTGCACATGGCGTATTGCAAAGGTTACGATCTACGCACACTTCTGGAGAAATGACCCGGAAACTGATGCTTTCTGTCACGGAAAGCTCACGAGAGAGATTCGATTCGAATTTCTTGAGATTGAAACTGAGATTTAAGCTTGCTTAGATATCATCGCTGATCAAACTTTAAATCAAAATACTACTCGCGCCTTTTTTTGAATATAATTGTGACTGAATTAAGTTCCTAGAATTATTTATCGCGTTTTCGCTTGTATTGTGAATCGTCATTTGATTTCGCGACTTTATTTTAAAAAACAGCAGTATTTGTCTATATTTTATTTTTTGTCGAGATGCACATCCAGGTCGAGGAGCGTGTGTTTTCTTCCATTCCAGATTCAAGTGCATGTCTTGGTAGTGCGCTTGTGGCAGGTGATTCCAACGTACATCGTATCCAAGCAGCGATTCCAAATTGGTCCACTATTCGATGCCTCCCAGTATCAGGTACACACATTGTTAAAAGGCAAATGGATGTTATTTAAATGATTATGGCGAACTATTTTGCTTCAATATTGCATAAATATGTAAGTGAATGTATTATAACCCAGATAATCTGCCACAATATTCAACTTATAGTCTCCTTCAGTTTTGCAGACGACATATTTCATCAACCCGAAGACCTTATTCCTTATTGTATCCAATTTGCTCTGATATATTTGATGGTTATTACTGTAAACACTATGTTATGCACCAGTAAATTGTACCCCCCACCCCAGGTCCGGGGGAATACCAGGGATAGCCGGGGAAAAGGGCCATGTTTCTACTTTCCAGGTGGCCCCGCAGGGCCGGGTGACTACGGTGTTTTGTCATAGCGCCAAATTAAGCCAAGATTGGGCCTTATGTAGAGACTCTGAGGTGCGGGGGCATTTTGCCGGGGTTTAACCATCAGTTTGTTCCTTTTACCCAGGGTTGGCTGGACCGAAAGTCAAAGTCCCGGCTATTCCCCTGACCCTGGGGGCCATGGTTACAATATTGACTGGTGAATTAGCGTAGCACTATTATCTCAAGGGTATTCTGTGAGGAAAAGTGTGTCCATGCAGTGTTGGCTTTCAACCCAGAACTGTTCGAACCAACTGAGCTTTCCGGACATGTAGGATTTCTTATCCAAACACTCTCTAATTTTCCCCGTATTTACATTTAAGGGTGATTCTGGCACTCGGTTCTTTCTTTTTTGACACCAATAAAGACATCCTTGGAGGTAGTGAAAGTACCCAGTGTGGTGGCTGGACACATGAATACCAGAACAATAGCACAGCCCTCTAACCAATTGGCTAGCTGGGCAGCTGGTTTTTACACATGAACACACACACACACACACACACACACACACACACACACACACACGCATAAACACACGCTTCATGCCTTCCACCAATAACCTTTTAGGCTGATCCAGAGATTCTTGCATTTTACTTTTGATATATCAGTTTATAAGTAGTCCTGCGAGAAAGAGTGCGTCCTGTGTGTGGCTTGAAACCATGATTGCACTAGCATGGCATTCCAGTGATTAATTTTGTGCAAAGGCTTCTCAAGGCTGTTTCACTGGACCATAAATTTTATTATTATATTATATATTATTTTTCAATAAGCTTCGTCAAGGTACCAGTTTTTAAAAACTCCCTTTGGCGTACTCTATTTCTATGACACACATTTTGTCTACTAAGTAACAGAACAATTTATGAAATTTTATTTAATCTCCTTTTCCTCAAGTTTTAATGTTATGAAATATGCCTGATTCAAGAAAGTTATGACAAAGTGTTATTACGACTTTATAATGCTTTATTTGAAGAAGTCACTACTTTTTTGCCTTGGCTTTATTTAAAGTCTAATAATGTATATTTATTTCAAAGGAGAGTCACTGAGGTATGTGATAGTATCCACGCGACGAGTCCGGAAACTGAGATTGTTTTATGTTCTATTCTGCCACGAAAAAAGAATAACAGACGAGTATCTTCAACATTAGCGAGAGTCTTCAACAGATGGATCCAGAATGCTAACACCATGCTAATGGACATTTCTGAGGCCATCCTATACATCAGATTCCTTGGATATGGAGCTCAGGTATAAATCAACAAAATAAGTTTATGCAATACAGAAATAAAAGTTGTAGATATTTGGCAAATTTAAGATGATCCTTATTTATATAGGCAGGTAGAAATATGTAACTGTAATGCATTTTTATGCCTTTGTGGATATGGGTTGTCATAATGATATTGTTTATTTCATTGGTATTCATTGGTATACATATATCATTATTATAAGTCACGTGACCTGCCCATGTTAATTTCTCATACACCCATCATGGGCAATTTCGTACTGTCACACACTGACAGTATCGTTTTGAACGGTTGACATGATACTGTCACATAGCACGCACGTCTTAAAATAAGCATTTTTTGGTTTCCCAAGTCTGAGGTGGTAAGCGCTTATTAAAATGTATTGTGAATCTGGTTACAACTGGTGTTTGCCTTATTTCTAAACGACATTTGCAACAAAATGACAGCTAAAGTAAACAAACAATAATTACAGAATAAATTGATTAAAGTTGTGTTATGGTAAAAATCTTATATATCATGTATATAAATGTAACTGTGTTCGGTATAATAAAATAAATATTGCATGGCTTCCAGTGTGACAGTACATATTGTCAACATTCGGGTAAATACTGTTACCTTCGGCTTCTCCTCGGGTAACAGTATTTCCCTCATGTTAACAATATGTACTGTCACACTGGAAGACATGCAATATTTATATAATATTCACCAACTTTTTCAAAAACAGTATATAAGCAATATCATTATTTTTGTTTCTGTATCTCGATTAACAATATAGTATATTGAAGATAGCAAAGATAAAGACTTAATATTCCAATGATTGAAAAGTTTGTTAAACCATGCATTCTGTTTGTATATACAATTAAGGAATGTGCTGATGTGTTGGGTCGTGATGGACTTCATCTGAGTCGTGTTGGTGGTAGACATTGTAGTCAGGTGATTGAGGAGGATGTGTATTCCTGGAGTGAAATAGCCTTTCAGCAGGATGTACATTGGAATGAAGACATACGCCAACCACATTCAGCAGAGATTGATGCATCAACTCCCTACGTCTGAGATATTAAAAACAATATTTTCCTGGTGCCTTATTTTTAGCTCTGACTATTTTCAAAGCCTGGCAGCTGCTGTTGAACCAGTCAGTGACCAGAATGTCCAGGCCAGCAAGCAGCCTCTGTACTCGGAAATAGTCCGTTTGGTAAATATAACACTTGCTCTAAATGGATGGCATTTGCTAGATCAATAGTTATAATTTATCAAAAGCATTGAATTCTCTGATAATATCCAGCTGATGCTTGTGTTGGTTGGTAGATATAGGATCTTCATTCATAAGTTACCATTTACAGGTAATTCAAACAATTATGAACCTTTTCTAATTTGATATTCGTAACATTTCGTCAGTGATCAAGTTAGTCTTTCGGATGAACAAGCCCGAATTCATGTACAAATGCTTGACATTTGATTTTTGAACAAGCCCTGCAGTATAAAACCCAGATACTGAGGAAGCCAAAACACATTTTACCAGTGCAGGGATGGGGCTTGTGCTAATTTCAACCGCTGTTTTGTATTGAATGGCAACAAATGAACAATTATATTAATTTTAAGATATTTTGAACAATGCCGAAATATATTTTATCTATTTTGTGTTGAAAGTAAATTAACACTTATTTACTAAGGCAAAAGAGGTCAATGTCAAGTGTTTTAACCTTAGCATGGAATAATCAAATATGTTGTGTGTGTTTTGCCTTATTTCCTATTCCACTGTTCTTTTTATTTTGAAAATGCCTCTATTCAGAGGAGATAACGAATGTTATTCTTAATTATAGTGACTTCATAAAACAGATGAACTGAACTTCATATTATGACCGCAAAAGGAACATTTGTTTTATTCTTACAGCCAGCAGCTGAAGTTCCAGATGTTACCTCAGTGCAGCATAATGTGAAGTTACCAAGGCGCAATGTATTGAGGTCTCTGTTATGTTTGTTTTGTACTTGAAATATATATTATAACATAATTATTTAATAAATATAGGTAATAGTGCGAAAAAATTATGTCAATCTGAAATTCCTGTGATCGGTATGATACAGTGCTGGTGTTCTTTTTGAAAGCCTGTTAAGCTGTTTCAGATGGGCAATGCAACAATTTTAATAAAATTTAATGAGCATTTTCATAACTAAACTTAAATACATTCATTGATGAAATCATTTAAAGCATGTCTGTTTCTTGTCTACCTTTGGTAGGGACAAGGGTTAAACAACCTGAAACATTTCCATATTTTGCTATATTTTTATATATCCTGATTAACTTTGACACTGATAATATCCAGAAGGTAGCCAACGTTTTTTGTCATTAATATTTAGGTTGATGAATGTGCTAGATCAGCCAGACCATGTGACCACAGATCAAACACACATCGAAGGGCAAGGCGAGGAAAATTTACACAACACAGACAGCTGAAAGTTCAAAGGTAAATGAAATATATTTGCTGATGTTAAAGCTTCTGTTTAATTTACTTGTCAAATCAATTAATTGATGTTACAATTATGTTACCACATGTATATTTGTAGATCTGAGCAGTATAGAGATCACGTTGAAATTCCGCTGACATCTGATGTAACAGTAAAGGTGAAAGCAGACAATGTACATAGCATCTGGATGGTAAGTTACAATATTCCTGTAGTGATGTAGTTTCTTCAAAAGAAGATTAAAATCAACTATCAAAGTTAATCCTAATCCTTTTCTGAGCCATAACAATGTCCTAGTGTTCTGATGTGTTCTTGAAATAAAGAGAAGAAACACTTTTGATGGTGGTTTTGGATAATAAATGCTTTGATATCTTGCATATTGTGCCCGAAAGAAGACGCCATTACCACAAAGAAGCGCCTACCTGTCTGCTCTACAATGACTGGAGTTAAGAAGATAAACAAGGTAAGAACATGCTACATGTAATTGCAATTTGTAACAAATTGCAGCATCATTTAAATTAAATACAATTCAGTTTTCCAATAATTTAATAAAAAAGGGGTAGGCAAATGCAAAACCAATGCCTTTGTTAATCTATGAGGATTTCATTCCCAGCTTCATATAGTAAAACCAGAGTTATAGCCCTTGAGTTTGCATTATTATTATTATCATATTTTATTTCTATTTATTTCTAAGAATGATTTGGTGTTTTGCTTTGATGCTTTCTGTTGAAATGTTTTAACATGCAATATTACGAAAAGTGTCGAAGTGAATTGTAAAAACCTCATTTTATAACTTGAAGCAAGAAATATTGAATGCATTGTGTCCGTTAACTGTAGCAGACATGGTTTGACTGCCCCCTATGCCCAGTAAAATGTTCTAGAGAAGATTTCCTACTGGACCATTTCTGTCGACGCCATGTGCCTGGAGGGACCAAATACAAGAAGAACACTGACAATTCTTTCTGTCATCGGGTATGTTAGTTATTTACTGAGTAGTACGGTAACCAAGTTTTTTTTATCAGTGAATGAGTTTTACCTCTTAGTTTATAATAATACATTGTATAATAAATTTTTCATAGACCTTGGCATCTTCATTTCTTACATGACTACTTTGTAAGTTTTAATAAGGTGGCTATGATTAAATTGGTATATTTTGATCCACCACCCCCTTTTCGTAAATTTCCCCCTGGCCCCTTAAATTTATTGACTGATATAAAAATGCTAAACATGGGTCTAACCGTCTTGCATATTGGTCAGGTATTGGAAACAGCTTAAATTGATACCAGCTGGTGTTGATGTAAACATTTACATGTAAAAAGGGAGGATTGTTACATGGTGTCATGCAATAAGGCAGAGCATGAACACATCTCCAAATGTGATACAGTCATTTATAAAAAAAACACAACCCAAACACCTATTTAAAACAAGAATTTGATGAAAATGTGGCAATAAACTTATATTGGCGTAAGATACATTGGATTTTCTACTTTCTCTATGTGACATTCCCCCCATCCCCAATGAAAGATATGTTTATAATTGTATATATGCATTAGTTTTGTTTATTTACTGAATCTTAATGCTCATTAGATAATCAATTATTCTTGCTTGTCGATAATTGTCAATTCATTGTAATGTTAATCAAATTTAATTGAATTAATGCCAAAAATGACAGATTTATATGTAATATTCATTATGTGCTTTCTGTCTAATAAAAGAAATTTATCAGTAAAACAAAATGGTTATTTACAATGTTCTGAAATTTTAGTCAGTTTTAATGTCAAAAACATACTTTAGTGCCAACAGGGTCCAGGAACTCAAATTATGAATTTATGATATCCTTTCTGAAATGACATTTATCTTGCTCATTCAGTGAAATAAATTACAATATTACATTGAAAAACAAAACAAGCATCATCTATATATAATGAACTATCCCTTAGGGTAATTTTAATGTTAAAATAATAAAAAGGGATATTAATGTTTAATGAAATTATTTTATTACAATTTACGAACAAGAAATCAACGAAGAGCAGCAGAAGTCAGCCAAACTCGAAGAGCACCATTTCAACATCCAGCCTGAACCCTGTAGAAAAAACTTCACCTCCCCATCAAGGTTTAATTTCTTTCTTGGGTACTAAATCAAACATTGTTTATATAATTTTTTCATGTTATTCATGCTTCCTTTTGTCAACACTTACTTATCAATATCTGTGTAAAAATAAAATTTATTAAGGCTCAAGTGAACATGAATTCAGAAATTTGTGTTTTCTTACAGATGAATTGGATATCGCAGATCACGCCGATTTCTCCAAATTAAAATTACTTTTATCAAATGATGTTGAGCAAAATCCTGGACCTGTGAGTGATAAAATATGTTAACATGAAAATAACGAAGAGATCAAAATTTATGAAATATAAAGTTACTATTATTAAGTTAAGTGCCAAACTTCATCTTCTGCATGTTATCCTAAGGTTTGTTTATGACATTAAAAAAAATAAAACCGTTTAAACTGGTCTTGCTTTAATGACTAATGATAACATTAAAAAAACATGCAATATAACAGATTTGTAATAAAAATTTGCATGTTCTATGGTCTGAATGAAGGTAATAATTCAGAAAAAGATTAAATGATTTATTTACCATATAAACAAATTTCTTCTATTTTTGTCCCCAAGACCTATCACTGTGAATGGAATAATTGTGGATTCATCGGGCTAACAACAACTACAATAGGACAACACCTGCGACAACATGGACGAGAAGAGGAATGCAAATGGGCGCAATGCAATGGATTTCAGCGAACGAGCTACGAAGACCTGGAGTTACACATTATACACGACCACTTCTTTGATGTATGGTGCAAAAAAAATATTGTAATGTTTAACTTTTTTGCATGTTTATAACACTAAATAGAAAATTAAAAATGTAATGACAGGGTATATCAATAGCCATGATGATCTCCTTAACCTACTGAGCAATAACAAATTAGCTGTGGCATTCCCTTGTGTTCATGTATGACACTGTTAAACATCTTTCTGTCAATTTTATTTCCCAAATGATTTTTTATTTAGGCCAGAATCACCTTTCCTTCCCTAGACGATTGGCTGGAATATCTCCCAGAAAAAAAGAATCGACCCAGAAACCACTGATTTACGCTTCTGTCCAAAACACCTGGTAAGACCTTTTCAATAGTTTTCATATTTGAACTTAATGTGGAAATAAAGGAGTCTTTTTCAGCAATATTTCACTCACAAATATGAGAAATATTCAATGTCTTTTACAGAGAAGCAAGCTGAAGTTGTTACTGTTTGATGAGGACTACCTGGACATGCCGACAAACAAATCCTACACAATGAGCGACCACCTGTGTACACTGGATTTTGAAAGTAATCATTATACTAAAAATTTCTTAAATATTGAGAAAACAATTATTGAAAAAAGACTTTAGTTAGGTGAAGACTAGTCAGATTATAATGGTAAATTTGAGGGAAATGACACTGATTCACTTTTAAGTCCAGATCCAAAAGTCTGCAAGCACAGGCAGTTCCATGGTGGAAAATATCAATTCCACTTTGTCCAAACTTCACGTCCTGAATTAAGTTCAAATTCTCATTCTGGAACTAAGTTAAAGCCTGTAAAAAGAAAAGCTTCCTGTACGTTTCCAAATGAATGGTCAAGTATCTTGCTGACAAATTTACAATTCTGTTCTCATGCCATAACTATGCAGAACTTATTTCTAAATTTGATTTTAGAAGAAGGAATTGTTGATTGCAAAAAACTAAGTTTTCTTAAGTTAGAGTATGACACTGCTGTATTAGCATCAGCCAAAACCTGCACCAAAGGTGTTTTTGTTTGTCATGTATTTAAAATCATTGTAGACAATGCTGAATATCTGTACATCTGCTATGTTGAGTCTGGAGTGTATGCTGGCCTAATGGAACAGAAATATTTTCAAGAAATCAAAGATACATTTCATTACACTGACAATAATATGTTTTTGCATAATACATTAACAGTGGAAGATATACAGAACATGGAATCTGATCATATAAAAGATAAAAAGGAAAAGCCGAATACATATAAGCCCAGCAGCAGACTTAATGATTTCTTTAAGCAAAAATTCATTCCAGGTATTGCTGATGAAGGACACTGATAATATTAATTGTTTATCCTTTGCAGTATCAATTTTGCCCTTTTCTTCAACCTCAACTGCCAAGTTAATGGATGCTTGTACTGCAGGAAAGGAAGACCGTCTTCAAGCTTTTAGATTTTAGGCACTCAAAATTGGAACAGGTTCCTCGAAACTCAAGGGAAATATTTCAGCAGCAATATGAAGGAGAAGAAACCCTTTAAAGTCAGTCAAAGGCATAAAATTGTTTACCAGGTGACGTCAAAAGAAAAACCGAACTATTCAAAGGTGATCCAAAATTTGCATCCAACTTCATAAACAAGAAAAAACCTGGACTCAGAACATCACTTAGATATCTTACTTTCAGTCTCTTTCTGCAGAATGAAATTAATACAATTTTCACTAAGTATAGAACATATTACCCAGATTTAAATGCGGTTCAATGTGAGGTTTTAGAAATTCCTGCACTAGAGAGGCCATCTAAGAAGAGGAAAAGCACAGCCTCTGTGAAGGTGACAAAATATGTGGAGCCATTGAGTGTTATGCAGGAATCAAAAAAATCTATGTATGAACAATTTTCTATTGATTTAATAGAGGATGGAAAGATATATATTCAGGTAGCTGAGGAAGACACCATGATATGTTGTATGAATGATTTTAATGATTCTGGTTCTTTAAGAAAAGAAGTTTATGTTTATACCACTTGGCTAAAGCAAGAATCTGGAGACTACTTCCATTGTACCTGCAGTATATATAGAACTTTATTTGATATAGCTCATAGCCAAACTCTAAATTATTCAAACAGGAATAGCTGCATGCATTGTACATTCCTTAAGTGTATTGTTCTTCCAAATCTACAGATAGATGAAAGGGCTACAGACACCAAAACCCGTAAATTTGTTCAGGAGGGAAAGCAGTGTGCTGGCAAGGATTTGATTGAATTAAGTGACTTTAATGGTACACGTAAATTTTCAGTTTTGGCAGAAGGAGAGACTAAACCTGTTTTTTTATCACTGAGTTACAACAAGGCCAGAGCAAATTATACTGTGACCTTTCACAATGGCGAGTTCCAATCAAAGAAGGGGCACAAACGATATTTAAATAACTTGAATTCTTCCAATCTTTGCAGACATTTATGTGTGCTGAAACATAATCCAGAATCCTTGATTGATTTGCATGAAAAAAATGCCACTAATGAAACTTTTTTAGATGACCAACTACTAGATGATGGTGGTGATGGTGATCCTGTTGATACTAATGCCAATTTTGATCCTGAAACAGGTCTATGGAAGTATAAGTGTGAGAGCAGCCATCCAGCAGCAGCTAGAGAGAGTGATAAAAAAAAAAAAAAAAAATATGTTGAGGCGTAACATCATCAAACGTGACGGATGGAATGATTTGACCTTAAGTAGGCAGGCTGATGGTTCATTGAAGGGTCCTAATTTCTATCCAGATATGCCAGACAATACATGCTGCTGTGGATCTGGATGGTTGAAGCGAGATGATGATCCAGATTACTCTGAAAACGGGAAATTGATTCCTTTAGGTCGAGTTCTTACAGTTTACATACAGTTTGCGCCTGTGCAGTGTGATGTTTACAAAAGAGTCTGTTACAACCCGATAGACGACAATCGCTGTGAACTTGCATTGAATGAAGGCCAGAGTGAATCAATTCATGTTTTTAGTAGTACAACAGCTGCAGGTGACGAAATAGGATGGGAGTTTACATCATCAGTAATGAAAACTGGTTGCACTTTTTCAGCATACTGTCAGATGAAGGATGAACTGTACAGAACTCGTGACCCAAAGGCCAAGTTTATGGATGCAACAATTTTTTTTTAAAATGGTGGTTTAGTTGGGCAGCTAATATGAACATTGATTTCAGACAACCATGTGACATTTGTAGGTATGAGCCTAATAGACTGTGCTTTGATGGAACCAGAGAAGGCGTAGGTTTCCGTCATTCAAATTTCACAGAAATAAGTACACCTGATAGATCTTTACAGACACAGCAAACATTGCATCGACGGATGGACAGATGTTACCTGAAGAATAAGCCTGGAGTTGAAAAGAGACAGATGATTGCTTATCGTGAAGCATTGGATAATATAGCCCGAACTACAGTTGCAGAATTTGAACCGTTAGATATTCCAGAAAATAATGATAGAATTAATTTGCTTATGCAGGCTCTACCTGAAGAGGCTCATCAATCATTCCAGCGATTTACTCGAGGGATGTCAGAATTTGAAAGAGTAGCTTATGGATCTGTCCTTAAGATGTTGGCTACAACAGCATCTGTGACAAGCATTTTGTCAACAGAATATGCACTTTTCTTGCAGGAATTTCTAACTAATGAAAATCTTTCAGATTTTGAGTTTAACAGACAGATGTATGAGATGAGATCATTTGCTCCAGAAATACGGGACTTGATTGCAGAGTCAATGTTGAACAACAACAACATTCTACCTGATGACATTAAACTTTTTCTAGTTCATTTTACTAATGAGTCTCTAAACTTACCAGTTTATGCCCCAGAGGATGCCACTTTTCAATTCGGAACATACAACCCTGAGAAGCTGGGCCGGGCTTATTACTTCAATGAACATGGTGTTAAACTGAGAAATGTACGCAAATTTCAGATAGATGAGAACCGAGCAGGCAGAAACAATGACCATGATGATGAAGCTATGGACTTTTGAGCGATGCAGAAAGATTTACTCTAAAATACAACAATCAGCACCCGGCACATCTAACTTGTTTCTTTGGTTTTGTCCAGATCATGGTCATTGCTATGGATTCCACATGACAGTGGCTGAAGGCAGAAAAGATCCATCAGCTTCATTATACTCTCATCTAGCCAAACCTCAACAAGCAGTGTTTTATGACTTTGCCTGTAACTTACAGGAATATTGCCTCAACAGAGAGAGTGGGTACTACAAGAACGTTAGATTTTTCACGATATTTTTCATAGTTATTCACACAAATGCTCTACTTCTTTTAGAAGCTCTCGACTTCAAGGATTTGAAAGTGTGAACTCAGAAATCTGCGAACAGTTCAACAGCTTCATCCAGATTCTGAAGAAATCAGCAAGACAAATGACACAATCTCATTTCTGTTTCTATCTTCAGTTCTTTATTCATGAGTGGAACAGGAGAAAAAGAGTTGCTTACAAGAGGAAAATCAGCACTGAACTAGCTGGGCTTTTATGAAATGTATAACAACTTTGATTTTCAGAGAGCTGTGCATCATAAAATGATCAAATGAACTATGTTTAATTTATATTTCATTCACTTCTTATATATGTTTGTTTGACTTTCTCATTTGCGTATACTTTTGACTAGTAATTATCACTGCATCTGCAATTGTTTTCGGTTTCTGCTGTGTTCGTTAGTATGTTTCAGTTTAAGCGCACAGACTTCAACTTTGGCTTCCAGCTTTGCCGTTGAGAAAGGTCTATAATGTCAACCAGAAGTTCCACCAGAAATACATCACGTCTTTGATTTTAATGTATGTTAATAATTATTTACATGGTTTTAAACTAAAAGTTCAAAGCATAAATATCTTATATATATATATATATATATATGTATGTATAATTACATTAAGAAAAATGTTGATTCTTTATAAAGCTATGAATTAATATATTTATTATAGAAATTCATATCCCTCTTTCAGGTTTGAGGCAGACTTTCCACAGCGTCTTCATCCAATCTACTTGTGTCGGCATGTGCAGCTACTTAATCTGAAGGCTTGGAGGGAATTGTAGCTCAGTGCTTCATCCTTTATGTGGATAAACAAAAGGGAACCAGCAGGATCGATCTAAAGACATTATTTTCAGAAATCTGTTGGTGTCAAACAATATAATTTTGTTTGCAGAACTGAATGTTCTTATTATTTATATTTTATGAACAAAAAGTATGTTATATAAGAAATGTTAGGCAAAATTATCATTAAAGTCAAACTAGGAAAGATTTGGAGATTATTTCATTCATGAAAGGTTTGATCTGATTGATCAATCTTCTTATTGGCTGTAGTGAACAGTATGTATTGTATTATATGTAGTATAATAATCAATTAAGTGTTGAGAAATGTCTTGAAATTAGCGTATAACCCTTTATATCAAGTTTTGTTATTTAATTGTAGAACAGCAAAAGAAACATTTGTGGATTTTAAAAGATAATGCAGAGACTATGTTTACACTGTAAATGTTCAACTGGTGAATTCCATTATTTGTTGCAATATCTTGATTTTGATAATGTAAGGAATGATTTCTGATTAAAGTATTACAATAGGAATCCAATCTCTGATATGCTTAAAGATGCACTTTTACTCCCAAATTAGATATTCCACAGTTTATATGATTGTTTTTATATAAAAAAATTAAATACACAGTTACAATATTGTTATCAGGAATCAATATTTTCCATAAAATCATTATTTAGTAAGTAGTTAAAGGTTTATAAGTCGAAATGTATGTTTCATACATGTGTATATTTTGAATAAGAGTCACTTGAAAGATTAAGCTAAAAATATTAAAAGAAGAAACTGAAATTGCCCAATTCTGTACAAATGATTAAGGTCATACATTCATTCGCTTATACACATTTTATCAATGTGGAATGTTAACCCTTAATTGTTTCTTAAGTATGATATAACAATCTATATTGCATAAGTAATTGAAGATATTGTGAAATACCACTTGTATGTGTACATGCTGGGTACCCCTTGTACATAATAAAAGCTAGGTATGAATAGTATACGATTTTAAAATAATTGCAGTAAAAGACGGCAGTAAACAGTATAAGAAGATTTAAGGCTAACCACTTGTAAACTAAATGGAAGCTGTACACACACTTACAAGTACACCTTCACGTGCTGTTTCACAACATCTCATGTAACTACTGAGAACACATGTTTACAGTACATATATTACACTGGTTATTTGGACTCATTTTATAAAAAACCCATTTAATTCTTGTTTTGTTATTATTTGTTATAAATCAAATGCTTGAAGTCATGTTTTATGATCTTATAATAAAATTTTATTACGGGTCTAGTTGTTCGTTGTAGCATTGTTGAGTGAACGTCTCTGATTTTGCCTCATAATTAATGAATTTCACACGAACATGTGTATGGAACCTTCTGTAATATTTTTGATGAGATTTGCTGTTTGGAGACTTTCAGACGGAATTCTTTCCTTAGAATTAGAATGCACCGTTGTTTATTATCGCAATGTCTGTTAACATTGCCAGCAAAGCACAATAGTAGAATGTGGAGTCGTGCAAAGAAATTGGAGCGAGTAGATAATTCTAGGCTGGCTGACATCAAACGTCATTGGCCCGATATGTTCATTATTGAAAAAATAAAATGCTAATTATTACAAACTTTCAGTCGTTTATGGTACAAAATGTGATAAATGCCTCATTGGGCAAAGTCAAAAGCTAATACACCAAAAGGTAAAAGGTAAGCCGAATTCTTACATGAGAGCAAATATGAAAAATAAATCGGCGCATTCAATGCCCATCCATATCTGAAAATTGAAATCCCAATGTCCGTTTTGATCAGTCTGTTCCCTCGAGAGATTGTTTTGAAACTTACCTTAGGGAGGTAGATCTAGGGTTTCTCGACCCTTAAAGTCACGCATATCATTTCGATCCGAGTAAACTTCCCGCTTTGTGGTAGATTTGTCACATTTGACTAACTCCTTTTTTTTAAAACTAGACCCTCGATCAGATAAAGTAATGGCTGTGGTCATGCTTGAAGGTCAATATAACTTGACCATGACAACATTCGTGACCCTGACCAACTTCCATATTTATGTTAAATATCCCATGTTAAAAAAAATCAGACTTCGATCCCAATGTATATTTTGTACTAACTAAATTCTGCTGGTTGGAAATTTGTTCACCTTTAAGGTTTGCACTGTTCAAATATGGCCATTTTCATCTCAAGACTTGTGGACGGACGCACACTCTTGATCCGTGTCATCTCAGGTGCCGCCGCTTTAAAATATTGAGAAAAAGGTGTGTTTTTTACGTCTGGTGTCGGTATAATTGACATACACGGCAAAGTCCCGATAACGGTTTTTACCTTTTTTGCCAAGTTGAGGGATAAACACACGAATTAAATGGGCTAAAGTATGGTCTACAAGATGCTTCGAATGGTAGATTGCTAAAAGTCGTGAACACCCGGATCGTGCAGAAAAGGTTCAAGAGCGGGTTCGAAAACCTGGCCAGTAAACGGGGAATGGGCATTTTGGAAATGTATCGTTTAACTCATAAAGAAGTTTAAGGCTAATCAGTCATATGCTATTGGAATGGTTACAGCAATAACAACTGAGTGAGGGCTATCCGCTTTTCCTAGGCACCAGCTAAAGAGTAGAAACGGCTTAAACCGATGTACCATCTCGGTGCGTATTCAAGAGCGGTTAAGAACACATTGGACAAAAGGTGAAAGCCCAAATAGCCTTAAATGCTATAATATTTGGCATTTTCTCTGAGAAAAAAACAACATCATGTTACAAAAACGTTCATGTCTGCTTAATTGAAGTGCGGTCGTCCGTCTGTACGAGTAAAATAGGCTTTCAACGCTGACTGCGGCTGGTGAAAACACTTTTTTTGTAATATTGTTCACTATTTTACACCTGGATTTGGACAAACTGCCTATTAAGAAATAGATATGATAATCCAATGCCGACAGAAAGGTCATTTGGACGCTAGAAAATCCGCCGTTATGGATTTTGCAGAAAAAAGTGCAATGAGTTTTACCATGAATGCCACTTTCTCTTGGAGTAACAACTGGTACCGGGAACCGGGTTATACACATTTACCGGAAATTCTCTGTATTTTTCGGTGTCAAAAAAGATCATGAAAATCTGTTTTATTCTGTTCTGCTGGAAATTTCAATGAAAAGGCTGTGGTCGGTCAAGCAAAGATTATACAAAATATAATTCCACATAGATCGACCCTCAGCGTACTCGCATGATGAATTAGATGATAGAATTATATAATGAGGTTCCGTATACACAACTTTTCACAAAGTTACATTACATTACCTTATTTTTTATATAAATATTCTATTAGTCTATGATTTGCAAATTGTTATTTGTCAGTCAAATTTGTACCTATAAGTAAAAACGTTCGACTGCCAAAGTCATGTAGCCATAGGTACAATAATAGTTCCTATATATTATTACGTATATATATACTAATCAATCTTTATTTAAAAAAACAACAACAAAAAAACAAACATGTCTGTTAGGTGACAGGCAATAATATTACTTCCGATATGTTCAGCCGAATGTCAATGACATCTTCGCAGGGTTGATAACTAGGAGAATT
Organism: Mya arenaria; assembly: GCF_026914265.1. Taxonomy (NCBI): domain Eukaryota; kingdom Metazoa; phylum Mollusca; class Bivalvia; order Myida; family Myidae; genus Mya; species Mya arenaria. The sequence goes on along the minus strand of NC_069138.1, from coordinate 11,001,257 downwards.
GTTTCAGTGTAATATCGTAATAGTCATATAATAGAGTTCATCGATTTTGCACAATAAGATACATTTCATTTACTTTTAATGTTCACTGGGCGAGATGTTTTGCTTTCTTACATTGAAACGGGGGTTTAAGTTGAATGCCATTTAATCACTTTTATAGATAAAGGCAGCAATTCGTATGCAGAAACTGTAGTGTCATTTCAGAAATTATGTCATCGACATTGTGTTAAAGCTCTGTGCTTACCTCTCTTCCTCTTTCAATAAAGTGTGTCACCAATTAATAGGTATCACTGCACTGTTTAATTGTCACTGAGGGGATTGAATTTCATAAAAATGGAAATGTTGTTTTGATATTGTCACTTTCTCAAACAATGAAATATCATATTCAAATGATATTCTCAAAATTCACTTCTTTCACAAGGTGAAATATCATGCAACATGATATTGAAATAAACATTTTTCTTTTACTGTATCCACAAAAAGATGGCTATAAAATGACTTATTGTACATTGTATATGAAAGTGATTTTATTAAGGAAATTGCACCGATGATATTGTGTCCCAGCCCTGTACATACTAAAGTTCAATATAATGCGAGAACAGGAAAATTTTCGAAAAATTATCTTTTATATGTGCACTGTTTGAGATGATCAGATATCTGTTTTATTTCATGAAAATATCTTTTTAAAGCATTGGAAAGCACTCGCTGTTATATACAATGTAGATATGAAAAAACCTCATGGTATACCTTTTCAGGTTCAGTTGGCATCTAAATATGACTATAAAAATCCCTCAACTACTCAATGATCAGCCAAATTCAAACATACCATAACATGTTCAGTATTTTATTCAATAATATAACATAGTAGATTATAATAATTTCCACAGGTCTATCTATGGCACAATGATGGTTAATGATTACAGAATAACCTAGAACTTAAAAAGAACATATAAAACAAGTTTGATGCTAAAATCACTAATGTTTCTCTTAAAGCTACACTCTCACAGATTTAATGTTTATACAACTTAATGAAAGTTTCAAGTTACATAAAACATGAAAATCGATAGGAGATAAATGCAGTACTATCAATAAAATATGTATTAAAAATAATGCATATTTTTAATACAAAGACACAAATTAAAGAAAGCAGACTGTCAGGTCATGATAAAGATTTGTGGAGACATAACCTCAAAGGCATACAAAGACATAAGACTGTGAGATGCCCTGTTAGTACATTTCAATGATTAAGAATGGATCATTAGTTCCACTAACTCTGACAGAATTTACTTCATATCATCTAACAACTACATAAAATATCAGAGGTCAAATTCTTAGGCAATACTAGCAAGTGCATACATACAGGCACACATAGATCATAATATATCCACATTAAACACATTTTTTTTAAAGATGCACTCTTACTCCCAAAAAGGTTTACCACTACTAATACTATTGTTTTAATATTGCGAAAAGGATGAATGAATGTTGAAAGCAATGGTTCTCATGAAGGATACCGAGTTTGATTTGAAAGAAATGTGCATAAAACATGGTGTATCTACCTTATGAGACTATTAAAGTAGATCACAGTAAATCTTTTAGCATTCACCAATCATTTAATATTTTTGCGTTTTCTGTTATTAAATACAGGGTTACAAACTTGTTACCAGTAATAAATATGTTCCATCAATGCATTATTTATTAAGTAGTTAAAGGTATATCACTCAAAATGTATTTTTGTTAAAATGTGTATGCATTGATTTTGAACAAGAGTGTCACTTTAACAATTAATTTGATTTAAAAATTACCTGACAAGAATTAGAAGCAGCTTAAGAATATTGAATTTAAAAAAAATAATAAAGCAATACTTTTCATAAAATCAAAAGGCAGCAACAACAGTCACAGTATGTTTTAGCATATGCTATTTAAAACAATCTCTCAATATGGTCCAACTCGTACCCTACAGATAAAAAATACAAGTTGTATTTCAAGATAAATTCATGGTAAGTAAACAGCTACAAATTTAAAAGAAGTGACACTCATATTCAAATTAACATTTTTTTGTGTTTTTTTTAACAATGTATCTTCTTACATAATGATGTAATATGTGCTTGTCAAAAGCAATAGAAAAATCAATTTAAAAAGTAAACAAGAATCGTGATGTGACAATACTTCAATACTTGTTTTGTTAATGATTGGCAGAAGAAGTTCAGTTTCAACTGCTGTCTTCTATTTTTGTAACAGTGACCTAGATCCTATGCGCCCAAAACACAATCTCATGAAAGTTCTCAATAAACTCTTCCTATATATCAAGTTTGGTCACAACATATCAACCATAACTTAGGTTATTCAGTACCAAAAAGTAATATTTTTTTAGTAACAGTGACATTGACCTTAAGGGGCCCAAGGCATTCAAATGAAAGCTCTCCATTAACTTGTCATATATACCAAGTTTGGTCACATATTGTCACCCCTTACTTATTCAGTAAAAACTATATTTTTACTTTTCAGCAATACTGACTTTGACCTAGATCATAACCCAAAACACAATAAAAAGTCTGTATGAACTTTCATATAAACCAAGTTTGGTCACAATATGTCGACCTTTAAGTTTATCAATACCAGTTCTTTTGCTTTTAATAGTAACTTTGACCTTTATCTTGATCCCAGAAGCAAAAAACGCAATCTCATGAAAGGTCTTTATAAACGCTTCCTACATACGAAGTTTGGTCACTATATGTCAAACCTAGCTAAAATTATTTTGCACATAAGGTGACTTTGAAGACCCTACCACCAGCCCGCCCAAACAATTAGCTTTAAAAAACCTTTTAAGAATATATAAATGTGCCGGACATAAGAAATAAAAAAGGGCAATAATTTGTATTTAGGGTTAAAATGGAGTTATGTCACCTTATTGTAAGATGTTCATCATTAATTGTGCAAGGTATTAAGATCATTGAATGAAGGCTATTGAAGTATTAACCTCATTATGTAATGACCCTGAACAACTGTATGGAGTATTAAGTGACTTTAATGAAGGATTTTGCAGTTATGAGTGAAAATCCCAACTTGGTCTTAATCTTTAACCGGACGCTAAAGCCAAAGCAGATGCTGAGGCGAGTGGTATAGCCCTCCTTATTATTCAAATAGTCCAGCTAAAAATGTTGATAAGGGCTATTCCATTAAAAAATATAACCACTGGAGGGAAGGCATTTATTAAGTTTTTATGCCAACCCCATACAAAAGCAAATGTGCCTTTTGGGGTGCAAATTAGCAAAAAAGCCCACCCATATATTATTCAAAATCTGCCAAACCCGGTGGTTATATGTTTTAGAAGAATAGCCCTAAGTGTTAATTACACTAAATATCGCCTAATTACAGCTTTGTTATTGACGTAAGACATGAGATGTTTATAAATGTATATTAGAGAGGTCCAATATCTACCATTTTTGTTTAAGTCTCAGTGTAATCAAGATATCAAACTGGTATGTACCGGTACTCCCATATTTTATTGAAATGATTCCCTTAACACCCTTATCTCTGTTACTTCAAAAAAATACAGTTGTCATAACAGAGCCTGTCCTCTTTAAGTCCACATTGGCAGTGAGATTAAATTAAAGTGTGATTTGTTCATTCTTCTTCAAACAGCATTCATCGTGAATCTCGGACATCTTTAATCTATTGGAAATAGAAAGAAGACCTTCATAGAAATTATTTCCATTTTCAGTTTTATGTATTTCATCATTATGGCTATTAAGTAATAGTACAAATAATATCAAATTATTATAAAGATGATTTTGACTTCTGTCATCTTCATTGCATCTAATCCAGCTACATTATACTATCCTTTTACAATTGACATCTTTTTTTAAATATATATATATAAATACTGCATGTCTAATAAACATTACCTGTAAAAGTGTCATGACTTGCACCCATATCTGTTTTAACTGAGTCTGTATCTGAAAAGAGTGCATAAAATCAAAGCTTCACATACAAATTAGCTTCATGTAATAAAGAAATATATAATGATGCTATGAAGACAAACATGCACTTATAATAAACTAGAGGCCTATGTTCTAGTGGCTGGGTTTATGTGGTCAACGTCACTGTTTTTGAAAAGAACCAACCCCTTATGGATTCTGAATACTCATTTTTTCATACTATCAAGGCCCATAATCTTATCATTTCAAGGTTTTTCAAAAGGAACCGAGCTCTAATGGATATCCAAATACTGTACAAGTTTCGTCAAGATACCATCAAAACTGAAGACTGTATCTTGTTAACCAGCAATTGTTTACTGACACACTGATTTGTTTACTATCAAGGCCCATAATCTAGGTATGCATGGGCGGATCTGGCTGGTTTTCAAAAGGAACCAAACTCTAATGGATATGTAGATACTGTACAAGTTTCATCAAGATACAATCAAAACTGAAGGCTGTATCGTGTTAACGAGTAATTGTTTACAGACGCACGGAGGCACATACTACGTACACACTACCATCGCATAAGACTAAACAATAAACCAGTCCATTAGTTGAATAATTAAATTTTATGATTTGTAATGTTCAGTCAACATTTAATGTATTGCACAAGCTCATGGTTGTTTAACATGTTAAACTTGTTAGGAATGAAATATCCAGTTAATAAACATATTATTCTTTGCTGTAACGTTTGTTATTCAAATTAAATGACGCAACATGTTCAAATTGTCAATTCAGCCCATTTCTAAATTTACCATTACCTGGTATGTTTGAATTGTGTTGACCAGGTGGATGAGGTTAATGGAGCAATGGATGATAAAGCGGCTGACTGCGAGTGCTGACATCTCTAGGCTTCAGGAACTGATTCAGAAAATTAATTGAAATTAATTCTTCTTGTATATTTATGTTTTTTCCCATTAATGATTTAAAAAAAAAACATAATGTCATTGCTTTTAAAGTATAAGCATGACAGCAAAAACAAATACTATAAATAAGCATATATATGAGAGACTGTCCAAATTTCATTAATCTGCACATTTGTAGAATTCATCATGAAAACTGGGCACTTAATATTTGTTCTTTCTGAAGTTATTATGTCTGGAGTTAACTGTATTACAAAAATTGTAATCAGATTTTGACTAGATTATGTACTGACCACATATCCCATGTAATAAAATAAAACTATGCCCTACATTGCAGTTTCAGTTCTTGTTTGGAGCACACCCAATATCAATGCAAAAGCTGCATCGCACATTTTTGTTCAAGATACATGTTTACAAGCGGCGCCATGTAGAAGGCATTTTGAATAAAAAAAAAAAATTCCTTTTGTAAGTAAATGATTGAGCACATGAATGAAATGACACACATAATTATCATATCAACATTACAACAAGTTTATAATATTACTTGTTTTCCTACCACAGATTCTTCATGTTTTTTATGAAAAAGAAATTAAGAAAGTAGTGTTCATACATTTTGAATTTTTAATCCAGTGTTCTTTCTTACAATGAATGTAGTCAAATTATGTAGGGTTGAAGTATGTTGTTGCATTGAAAGCATTAGAAAACTAATGGGACATAAATCATTCAAAAAAATTGTGTGCCTATGACAATCCTTTAAAAGAAAGAAGTTTGGAAGAAATTTATATACATAACAAAAACATGATTATTTCATTTGTAGTACCGGTAATTCTTTTGCAGGGCCCAGAATCACGCAATGCATATCATTTGGTAACAACACATTTTTCAGGCATGTGGGAAAAGGCTGTGACCTGAACTTTTGTTTTTAAACTAATATACGATACATTTAATGAGGTTGCAATTATAAGTAACTTCTACTTCAATGAAATCCGCTCGGGTTCATATAAATCAGAAGAAAGATACAGAGAACGAAATGTTATATACTTAATACTCTGTGTACAGCACTGATGATGATTGAATAACTGGTTATATACAAAAACATTCCATATAATTTACATTGCATCAGGGACCCACCATCATCAGTTTAAGGGCTTTCATGCGCTGCAGATCCTTGACATGTGCATGCTGCTATTGCCCTTCTCTCCATTTCTATCTCATTGGCTGCAGGCTGAAATTTTTTAGTCTGCTTAGCACATCATAGCCACTTGGCAGAAGATGGAATGAATTAATATTAACTTCAGTTATTATTATATGCAGTTATGACAGCAAACTATCCAATGTTCTTCTATTACTTTTGATAAAAGGTTCTCTTCAAAGGACAAAAATGATAATCACAATTCTAATTGAAAAATATTTGTAAGTCATTACATGTATGTGTACCTTTCTTTCTCACAAGAAGAAGTCTGCACAGTTCAAACATTTATACGTTCTTAATGTTGTTACTTGGGATGCCTCCTAGGATGGCTCAAGGCACCTGCAGAGAAACAATACTTGTCAGATAGAATATGCATTCAAAGATAAAACATTGGTTTATACACTCTTTTTTTATCTCACTATTTGGACCAAATATAATACCATAGTTTTATGATAAACATTAGGTTTATCTTTAAAGTTCTTCCAACATATATTTATTCATATAAAGCACATAAACATGGCAACCTGAAACTTAGGGATTTGATAAGAAATCCTCAAGTTTGTAAGAAGACAAAGTTAATTTGGCAATATTTCGACACATTGGTTTGAGTCTAATTGTCAATAACTGAAATAAACAAATGTATGGAATAAAAATACTCTGTCAATCAGACAACAGGTGGGATTTTTCTTCTTGCTTGTGAAAAAATACAAAGTACTTAATCTGTTGTTTAATGAAATACCTTATTTTTCATCAAAGGATTGATAATTATAAATCTATGACAAGGTTAAACATTGCATTATCACTAGTGTACGAGAATGATGAAATATAGGCTATATTTCAAGCAACTCCAGTTATACCCAATCCGCTAAAGATCAGCCAGTGTTATATACTAGTACCTCTTCTTGACTTTAAGCTGAGAACAGTCATTAACTTTTTTTCCTTTTCTTCTTTATGCAATAAAGTTGGTATCAGTAGTTTAAAATAAAATTAAGTGCACATTACACATTTAATATTACAAAATATTTGAATTTGCTTAACACATCTACTCTAGCTGTTAAATAGATACATGTGGTTTACTTGTAACATTTTTGCTACCAGTAATAATCAAATATATTATCAGCTTTGACAGGTTATAATTTTCACCTACTGTAAAACCATTTTCAATTTTGTGTGGTATGAATCTCATTCATAATTCCTAGTTGTATTTCCCACGTTTTTACAAATGCATCTAAATCCCATCGGAAAACATTCTCTTGTATACATTGATCGTATACTGAGGGCAATATACCAGTACTATTTTGCAAATATGTTGGTCAGTCAATAAAAGTTGATTTGCACTACATCTGAGTGCAATTATTGTTTGTATCAGAATTTTAGGTTTTTATTTTTGTCTTCTTTGATCCAACAATCTGATCAATTCATCAAAAAATGAAAAGAAAGATTGAATTAATGCAAGCCATTTAAGTTCAAATTCTATGGAGATTAATTCTGTTACTACTATATATTTTAATGTTTAAAGTAACACTCTTATTCAAAATCAATACAAACGCATGTATAAACAAAATTAATTCTAAGTGATAAATCTTTATCTTCTTCCTAAATAATGCATTTATGGTGAGTGCTAAAGATTAACTGTGATCTACTATGGTCTCATTGAAATACTGTGATTTCTGCACCTTTCTGTTAATTAAACTTGGTACTTTATACATGAAAACCATGGATTTAAACATTTTTTTTATACATTTGGTATATAAAACCAATTGAATTAATTGTGATTTATTTGGGAGAAAGAGTGTGCCTAGTTTATCATGCAGATTTTTTTCCAAAGTTTACAAGCAAACTTAAGAGAAAAACATACAAGTACTTTACATAAATGATAAGCATTCTTAGAATAGCAGTAAGCCAGTTAATATCCTCACAAGAGACAATGCTCATCAATGAATATAAATGCATAGGAGTGATTCAAGAAAGTTAGCAACCATCTTTGATTTTGACAAATCAAATAAAGAAATCTCACTTTCAGATAGCTTTGAACATAACTGTAAACGAGAAGTTGAGCTAGACACAGGAAAGGACAGTGCGATTTCAATTTTTTTCACTCTCGGGGGCATAAAAAATACACCTCAGAAATCAGTGAGATAAATTGGTTTTACTTTAACTTACCCATAAGAACTCAGGCCAAAGAACATTTGGATTCCTCTTCACACAGAATGGTGGGAATGAAAGATGGTGTGTACTGTCCCTTCTGATGCACTGTATACAGGAATGATACATGTCTATTAATCATTGTTATCACTAACTTCATGAAACATGGCTTGAAACGGGCCAATTTCAGCACAATTTAGAGATTTTTTTTTATTTATATCACCATAGAGAAATTGTTTGTATTTTGAAAGTCATTTTGAAACTCATATTCTTCACAAAATTGCAGTGTCCAATATGGGATAAAATAGTTTTGAAACTACACCATTAAATTGCTTTCAATATTTTGGCTTTCCATGTCAAATATTTATTGTTATCATTGATGCAAATAAGTCATTGCCTTAACACAAAAGTAAGTACCTAAACTGGTAAATAATCCATTGAAAAGAACTTATATTGATAATTGGCTCCAAATGGAATCTTCTGTAAAAATCAACCTTGCCTTTGCGAGCATATCCCTGGATCTTTCCTATGATGTTCCATCCTGAACATACTTTGGCTTGCACCATTCTGGAAATGCGGACAATGGGCCTGTAACAATTCCAAACAAAATTTTACAACTATAATATTAAATTGGGGTGGGGCATCATTTCAAGATCTGTTTAAAGACACAATTAAATCAGTGTCTGAATGTACAACAAGGCAATCCAAAGGACAGCTATATCCCCTGCTGTTGTTTTTTAAGTATATTTTGTTTTTTTCTCACAACCTGAAATAACATTCTCGGATATCTGAACATAAGGATATTTGTTATTCATATTGTGTGTACTAAGTGTAGGACCTTTAAATGTTAGATGTGACCTTGACCATTGAGTTATGGACACGGGTCAAGGTCACTGCAAATCATCCCCATAAGGACACATTTCTACCAGGTAATATGGTAATCCATTCCTGCAAGTTATACCCCAGACACGAGCATGTGTACTTTGGCCTTTAAATGTCAGATGTGACCTTGAACATTGAGGGTTGGACCTGGGTCAAGGTCACTCCACATCATCTCAATGACAACATTTGTAAAAAGTTATATGGTACCCATCAATGCATTTTAAATATGGACCCGGATCATGTTCACTGCACATCATCTCAATAAGGACAACATTTGTACCAAGGAAAATGGTAATCCATTAATGCATAAGTAAGTTAAAGCCCGGACACGAAATTTTATGGACAGACAGACGGACGAAATGCATTCCTATAATCCTCTCCCCACTCTGTTGCGGGGGAATAAAATCAGAAACTTTTTAACAATCACCATTCAATGTCCGTGGACTGGAGTTACAAATTCAAAAATATTACAACTTAAAGCTGCACTCTCATAGATTTACCGTTTTTCCAACTTTTTTATTTTTTGTCTTGGAATTAGCAAACTTTTGCGTCAGTATCTGCAAACCAGTGATGAAAGACCGTTGGCAAAATGTCAGATCGCAGATTTTCATATTTCCATTCCAAATTTAATGTTTTATCGCTTAAACGGTTACTAACGGTTGAAAAAAATGCATAAACATCAATTTTGGAGAGGAAATATGAAAATCTGCTATCTGATCTTTTGTCATCAGTCTTTTATCACTGGTTTTCTGATATTTACGCCAAAAACTGCTTGTTCCAAGACAAAAAATAAAAAAGTTGTCAAAACGTTCAATCTGTGAGAGTGCAGCTTTAAGTTAATTTACAAAATATCAAGGTACTGAGTATCAGTGAAAGTGGCTTAAACATTGGCTTTCAAGGGGCTTTCTCACGAAAGAAAAGTAAGATGCTGGGTTTCAAATTTGGCCACGCCGGTTTGAACCCGGTCTCCGACACATTTTTTTTTTAAAAATTAATAGTTTCATATCTAAATCATGCTCCAGTAAGAGTACTTAATTCTTTTAGGTATTGGATTTGTATCAACGCTGTTAATAAAACAGTACTGTCATATAATGAATACCACTGACACCAAAATGTATGATTTAGGTGTATAAAATAGTGTTTTTGTTTACTAAATATGTGTCTGTTTTGATGGATTTCTGCAACTGTTTGAACAAACTAGTTTGGTCTTTAGCTAGTGAAAAGGAGTATAAACATTGTTTCACTAAAAGCAATATATAGGTACCCTATGGCTTGATATCAATATTATTTATGTTTGAAGTGTGTGTGGACATTTTTTTTTAAAAAAAGAAAAGTTTACTATCTTTTGACTTTTCAATGTTATAACCCTAGAGGGTATTTAGCCTTTCTCGTATGCAAGGCTCACACCTGTCATTTTTTCACAGACAGGCTAAAAAACAGACATTTTTTTCAAGTATTCTGTTTGTCATGTATAGTATAGTATACTGTATACTATGAGAAATTCGTCCCTCAAACTGTCTGAAGAGTGACAATTTCAAATTATTGAAATAGATGATCACACAAGTTAAATTGCACCAGTCAATTGTAACAACAAATTCCCAGGTCTGGTGGGGGGAAAAAGCGTGGTAACCAATAACTGGTGCATTGCATGCCACTTCCATGAGACAAAATTGTCATATTCGGAGGCAATTGTGCAGAGACCATGAAAAATACCGTCATGTTTACATGTTGAAATTAGGCTTGGAAGATAAACAAGCCCGAATGCTTTATTTAACATAAACACCTTGAGACAACAACCTTATAAAATAGAAAAAAAAATAGAAAAAGATGTAGCAAAAGGCAGATGTGGGAAACAAGAGTCCGGGTGCAATACCCTAGCTTTTTTACGAAGAGACGCCTTAGTTCCTTTACGGGCTAGGTGTGAAGCACTGATACACAGGGTGCAACTTGACTAGACTAAACCAGTACTGAATACACCACTTTTTCAAGCACTACACTGCCAGGCACCAGACAAGGGAGCTACATGTACATGTACCAACTTTTAAAGTATTTCAGTAAGAAGTGGCTTGGGAGTTTGAACCCTGACCTCCAACTCCTTAGGCGGACAACTTTACAACTGGGCATCGGAGACAGTTATAGATATCTACCGGCAGTATTTATTTACTGTGACAATTCACAAACATGTTTTTTTCATTTCTTAACTCCTGTGTACATGGTTGTACACATCAGTTTTTTGGAGCATTTTAAATGTTTGACAACTATTTCCTCATGATAAATTGTTTTATTTTGTCCCATTACATGACAAGCAGCCAACAATGTGGTTCTTACTTCTAAATAGAAGATTCTGATGTTGGTGATGAAATTCACATACCTTGACGTCAACTTTCATATAACCTGTTCTAATAGCCAAATTGCCCACTATAACTTACTGAGATGAAAAGAATTCAAACAGGAGTTATAGAAGGGCAGCTTAAAGAATAATTATGACATTACTGGTTGACCATACGTGGTATATTTCCAAACAGGGCACAAATACTGATCACCTACTAAAACATTGGCCTTTGTTTACCACAATCTATTATGCACCAGTCAATTGTAACCAGGCCCCCCCCAGGTCTGACTTTCGGTCCAGCCAACCCCGAGTAAAATCTCCGCCCTGCGGGGACGAACTGATGGTTAAACCCCGCCCAAATGCCCCCGCACCCCAGAGACTCTATATAACGCCCAATCGCGGCTTAATATGGCCCTATGACAAAACCACCACGGTCACCTGGCCCTGCGGGGTCACCTGGAAAGTAAAAACACGGCCCTTTTCCCCGGCTATCCCCGGTATACCCCCAGACCTGGGGGAACCGTGGTTACAATTGACTGGTGCATTATTTGATGAATACAGGGCTTGCCTTGGTCATTAATTTTATCTTGTTTGTTGAGTACTTTTTAAAAAAAAAAGCCATTTAGTGTAAATACGATTAAAAATCATAATGTAGCACACGCGGGAATGACCTCAGAAGATTCATGTGCATTTTTTGAGTTTTTGTGGTTATGTTAACTTCAAGATATTTATAAATATAAATAATCTTAACATTTGAAATGCAATTGTTCCAAAAAACATTTGAAACAATAAATAACTTGAGTGAGGCTTATGCACCAGTCAATTGTAACCACGCTCCCCCCCCTCCAGGTCTGGGGGATAGCGGGGACTTTGACTTTCGGCCCAGCCAACCCCAGCTAAAATCCCCGCCCTGCGGGGACGAACAGATGGTAAGATCCCCGCCAAATGCGCCCGCCCCCCAGGGACCCTAGGTATATTTAAAGCGAAGACAAAACCACCGCATTCACCCGGCACTGTGGGGCCACCTGAAAGGTAAAAACACGGCCCATTTCCCCTGCTATCCCTGCGTTCAGGGTATGATCCGCGTGGCTTCAGATAGCCACTCTGCTAATACTAGCACTGTAATACAGAAAAAAAAATTGGTTGTCGGGTAACCCTCGGCACAGCGTATCGGGGGCGCAATTCAGGATTCGGTGTTCAAGATATGCGTAAAAAGTTCAGGGCACTGTCCGCGTGGCTTCAGATTGCCACTCTGCTTGTATTAGCACAGTAATATAGAGAAAAAAAAATGTGGTCGGTTGACCCTCGGCACAGCGTGTCAGGGGCGCAATTCAGGATTCGGTGTTCAGGATGTGCGTAAAAAGAATCAGGGTATTGTCCGCATGGTTTAAGATTGCCACTCTGCTTGTATTAGCACTGTAAAATGGAGAAAAAAGAATGTGGTCAGTTGACCCTTGGCACAGCGTATTAGGGGCGCAATTCAGGATTTAGGGTTCAAGATGTGCGTAAAAAGTTCAGGGTACAGTCCACATGGCTTTAGATTGTCACTTTGCTTGTATTAGCACTGTAATACGGAGAAAAAATTTTGGTGGTCGGGTGACCCTCGGCACAGCGTATCAGGGGCGCAATTCAGGATTCGGGGTTCAAGATGTGCGTAAAAGGTTCAGGGTACTGTCCGCATGACTTTAGATTGCCACTCTGATAACATAAGCACTGTCATACGGAGCAATCAAAAATAGTGGTCGGGTGACCCTCGGCACAGCGTATCAGGGGCGCAATTCAGGATTCGGGGTTCAAGATGTGCGTAAAAGGTTCAGGGTACTGTCCGCATGGCTTAAGATTGCCCCTCTGCTTATACTAGCACTGTATTACGGAGAAACAATTTTGGTGGTCGGGTGACCCTCGGCACAGCGTATCAGGGGCGCAATTCAGGATTCGGGGTTCAAGATGTGCGTAAAAGGTTCAGAGTACTGTCCGCATGACTTTAGATTGCCACTCTGCCTGAATTAGCACTGTAATACTGAGCAAAAAAATAGTTGTCGGGTGACCCTCGGCACAGCGTATCAGGGGCGCAATTCAGGATAATGGGTTCATGATGTGCGTAAAAGGTTCAGGGTACTGTCCGCATGGCTTAAGTCTTCCACTCTGCTTGTATTAGCACTGTAATACGGAGGAAAAAAATGCTGGTCGGGTGACCCTCGACACAGCGTATCAGAGGTGCAATTCAGGGTTCGGGGTTCAAGATGTGCGTAAAAGGTTCAAGGTAATGTCCGCATGGCTTTAGATTGCCACTCTGCTTGCAATAGCACTGTAATACCGAGAGAAAAAAATTGTGGTCGGGTTAACCTCCGCACAGCGTATCAGGGGCGCAATTAAGGACTCGGGATGGAAGACGTGCGTATAAGGTTCAGGGTACTGTCCATATGGCTTAAGATTGCCACTCTGCTAGCATTAGCACTGTAATACGGAGAAAAACATTTTGTGGTCGGGTTACCCTCCGCACAGCGTATCAGGGGCGCAATTCGGGATTCGATATTAAAGATGTGCATAAAAGGTTCAGAGTACTGTCCGCGTGGTTTAAGATTGCCACTCTGCTTATACTAGCACTGTAATACGGAGAAAAAAATGGTGGTCGGGTAGCCCTTGGTACAGCATATAAGGCGCGCAATTCAGTTTTCGGGGTTCAAGATGTGCGTAAAAGGTTCAGGGTACTGTCCGCATGGCTTAAGATTGCCACTCTGCTTGCATTAGCACTGGTATACGAAAAACAAATTTTGGTGGTCGGGAAACCCTCGGCACAACGTATCAGGGGCGCAATATAGGCTTCGGGGTTCAAGGTATGCGTAAAAGGTTCAAGGCAATGTCACCATGGCTTAAGATTGCCATTGTGCTTGCATTAGCACTGTTATAAGGAGAAAACAATTTGGTTGTCAGGTGAACCTCGACACAGCATATGAGGGGCACAATTCAGGATTCGGTGTTCAAGATGTGCGTAAAAGCTTCAGGGTACTGTCCGCATGTCTTAAGAATGCCACTCTGCTTGCATTAGCACTTTAATACGGAGAAAAAAAATGGTGTTCGGGTGATCCTCGTCACAGCGTATCAGGGGCGCAATTGAAAATTCGGGGTTCAAGATGTGCGTAAAAGGTTAAGGGTACTGCCCGAATGGCTTTAGATTGCCACTCTGCTTGCATGAGCACTGTAATACACAGAAACAAATTGTAGTCGGGTTATCCTTCGCACAGCTTATCATGGGCGCAATTAAGGATTCGGGATGGAAGATGTGCGTTTAAGGTTCAGGGTAATGTCCGCATGGCTTTATATTGCCTCTCTGTTTGCATTAGCACTGTAATACGGAGAAAAAAATTGGTTGTCGGGTGACCCTCGGCACAGCGTATCAGGGGCGCTATTCAGGATTCGTTATTGAAGATATGTGTAAAAGCTTCAGGGTACTGTCCGCATGGCTTAAGATTGTCATTATGCTTGCATTAGCACTGTCATACGGTGTAAAATATTTAGTGGTCGGGAAATCCTCGGCACAGCGTATCAGGGGCGCAATTCAGGATTCGTTATTGAAGATGTGCGTAAAAGGTTCAGGGGACTGTCCGCATGGCTTAAAATTGTCACTCTGCTTACATTAGCACTGTAATATGGTTTAAAATATTTAGTGGTCGGGTAACCCTCGGAACAGCGTATCAGGGGCGCAATTCAGGATTCGGGGTTCAAGATATGCGTAAAAGGTTCAGGGTACTGTCCGCATGGCTTTAGATTGCCACTCTGCTAGGATTAGCACTGTAATACGGAAACAAATATTTGGTTGTCGAGAGATACCCGGCACAGCGAATCAGGGACTGTATTCAAGATTTGGGGTTCAAAAAGTGCGTAAAAGGTTCAGATTACTGTCCGCATGCCTTTAGATTGTAATTCTGCCTGCATAAGCACTGTAATACGGAGAAAAAAATAGTGGTCGGGTTACCCTCGGCACAGCGAATCACTGGTGCAGTTCAGGATTCGGGGTTCAAGATGTGCGTAAAAGATTCAGGGTACTGTCAGCATGGCTTAAGATTGCCACTCTGCTTGCATTAGCACTGTAATACGGAGAAAAAAAATGGTTGGGTTACCCTCGGCACAGTGTATCAGGGGCGCAATTCAGGATTCGTTATTGAAAATGTGCGTAAAAGGTTCATGGTACTGTCCGCATGGCTTTAGATTGTCATTCCACTTGCATTAGCACTGTAATACGGAGAAACGAAAATTGGTGGTCGGGTTACCCTTGGCACAGCGTAGTCGGGGGCGCCATTCAGGAGTTGGGGTTCTACAGATGCGTAAAAGGTTCAGGGTACTGTTCGTTTGGCTTAAGATTGTCATTCTGCTTGCATTAGCACTGTTATATGGTGAAAAAAAAAATTGGTGGTCGGGTAACCCTCGGCACAGCGTATCAGGGGCGCAATTCAGGATTCGGGGTTCAAGATGATCGTATTAGGTTCAGGGTACTGTCCGCATGGCTTATGATTGTAACTCTGCTCGAACTAGCACTGTAATACGGATAAAAAAATGGTTGTCGGAGGACCCTCGGCACAGCGTATCAGGAGCGCAATTCATGATTCGGGGTTCAAGATGTGCGTAAAAGGTTCAGAGTACTGTCCGCAGTGCTTTAGATTGCTACTCTGCTTGCATTAGCACTGTACTACGGAGAAAATAATAGTGGTCGGGTGACCCTCGGCACAGCGTATCAGGGGCGCAATTCAGGATTCGGGGTTCAAGATGTGCGTAAAAGGTTCAGTGTACTGTCCGCAGTGCTTTAGATTGCCACTCTGCTTGCATTAGCACTGTAATACGGAAACAAATATTTGGTTGTCGAGTGACTCTCGGAACAGCGAATAAGGGGCGAAATTCAAGAGTCGAGGCTCAAGATGTGCGTAAAAGGTTCAGGGTACTGTCCGCATGGCTTTAGATTGTAATTCTGCTTGCATTAGCACCGTAATACGGAGAAAATAAATTCGTTGTCGAGTGACTCTCGGCACAGCGAATCAGTGCCGGAATTCAAGATTCGGGGTTAAAGATATGCGTAATGGGTTCAGGGTAATGTCCGCAAGGCTTTAGATTGCAACTTTACTTGCATTTGCACTCTAATGGCTGAAAAAAATACTTCGGGTTACCCTCCGCACAGCGTATTAGTGGCGCAATTCAGGATTCGGGATTGAAGATGTGCGTAAAAGGTTCGGGGTACTGTCCACATGGCTTTATATTGCCACTCTGCATTCATTAGCACTGTAATACGGAGAAAAAAAAATGGTGGTCTGGTGTCCTTCGGCACAGCGAATCAGGGGCATAATTCAGGATTCGGGGTTCAAGATGTGCGTAAAAGATTCAGGGTATTGTCCGCATGGCTTTAGATTTCCACACTGCTTGCATTAGCACTTTGATACGGAGAAAAAAAATTGGTGGTCGGGTGACCCTCGGCACAGCGTATCAGGGGCACTGTTCAGGATTCGCGGTTCAAGACGTGCGTTAAAGATTCAGTGTAATATCCGCATGGCTTAAGTTTGCTACTCTGCTTGAATTAGCACTGTAATACGGAGAAAGAAAATGGTGGTCGGGTGACCCTCGGCGCAGCGTATCAAGGGCGCAATTAGGGACTTGGGGTTCAAGATGTGCGTAAAAGGTTCAGGGTACTTTCCGCATGGCTTAAGATAGCCACTCTGCTTGCATTAGCACTGTAATACTGAGAAAAATACTTGGTTGTTGAGTGATTCTCGGCACAGCAAATCATGGGCGCAATTCAGGATTCGGGGTTCAAGATGTGCGTAAAAGTTTCAGGCTAGTGTCCGCATGGCTTTAGATTGCCACTCTGCTTGTATCAACACTGTAATACCGTGAAAAAAATGTGGTGGCCGGGTGACACTCGGCACATCGTATCAGGGGCGCAATTCAGGATTCGGATTCAAGATATGCGTAAAATTTTCAGTGTACTGTACGCATGGCTTAAGAGTGCCACTCTGATTGCATTAGCACTGTAATACGGAGCAAAAAAATTGGTGGTCGGGTGATCCTTGGAAAAGCGTATCAGGGGTGCAATTCAGGATTCAGGGTTCAAGTTTTTCGTAAAAGGTTCAGGGTATTGTCCACATGGCTAAAGATTGCCACTATGCTTGCATTAGCACTGTAATACGGACAAAAGAATGGTGATCGGGTGACACTCGGCATACCGTATCACGAGCGCAATTCAGGATTCGGGGTTCAAGATGTGCGTAAAATTTTCAGTGTACTGTCCGCATGGCTTAAGAGTGCCACTCTGTTTGCATTAGCACTGTAATACGGACAAAAAATGGTGGTCGGGTGACCCTCGGCATAGCGTATCACGAGCGCAATTCAGGATTCGGGGTTCAAGATGTGCTTAAAAGGTTCGGGGTACTGTCCGCATTGCTTTAGATTGTCACTCTGCTTGCATTAGCACTGTAATACGGTACAAAACATTTAGTAGTCGGGTAATCCTCGGCACAGCGTATCAGGGGCGCAATTCAGGATTCGGGGTTCAAGATGTGCGTAAAAGGTTCAGGGTATTCTCCGCATGGCTTTAGATTGCCACTCTGCTTGGATAAGCACTGTAATACGGAGCAATGGTGGTCGGATGACCCTCGGTATAGCGTTTCATTGGCCGAACTAAATTTGAAATGTCCGCCAGTATAATTTGTATGAAATGTCCGTAGCCCGGCTTAAACCTCGCCATCAGTTTTCAGTTAGAAATACCTACTAAGAATAAAACAAACCTAACTTCTACGGTCAAATTTGTTCTACGCATAATTTCAAAGCCGTTGGAATAACAAACCGATAGAATAAGTACTATTCATATATATTAATTGATGAGATTTTATAATTTTCCCGAAGAACAATAAAGAATATTACTAATAGAACATGCTATCAAAACACGTTGTTAATTTATAAATTACTCCTATATTTTGTTGTCGTCTGCTAAATGCAATGTTAACAAACCGAAAAATGATATGTTGGTGTCGTTATTGAAATCCAAATATGTTCTCTATGAAACGGTAATAAAAACGCCATTTCTCTGAGAAAAAGGTGCAATTGTTTTTTTCTCCCATCGCTAACCTTCAATTTTCACTGTTTCTGTTTACTTCATGGTGTAGTTTCCGGAAGTAACTTTCCGCTTTCTGTGCATGCCCACTTGAAGAGTATTCAGGGAAACATAATCGAGTTATCGAAAAGGACTACATTGTCCTTTCCGTTAATTTGGTTTCTTTCCCTGATTAATAATTCACGTGTCCGTGTATTGATAACAAAAAATTGATACCGTTTAAGGTTGTTGATTTGAAAAGATACCTTGCAAACAGGAAACTGAATGTATCAGGTCTTGTAATGCGATCTGATGGAAATGATTTAAGGGGCATATATATTTTCTATCACTGACAAACGCGCGCCTGAGGAGAAATATCGGAAAGAAAGAGAGAAGAGCGACCGGACGTTTTATTCTCCCATGTGGCGGGGATGTTTCACCGCCACCAACATTGAAAGCATGGAAGTCAACTATTGATCTATTTCCTGCTGTAGACGAAAAAGATATATACATCTGCATTGTACTGAAAATAGACTAGACGCGCCAATTGAAGTCAAGGGCTTATAATGTTGACGGACATGTACAGAAAGTGGAGGTATGTCAAATAGTGAGAGTTTATAATGAGTCTGAAGATGTTTTATCTGCCATGTTTACTTTATCCAGTTGTAAGCTTAAGGGGACTACTTTGACTTGGAAATTAAATAATAGATTAGTGTGAAAAATACCTCAACATTTTATGCATGGGGGGGATGGCAACATTAGGGTTTGATTGTTTAAAAACAGGTCCTCAATATTCTGTTGTTTTATGACTTTTGAGACATTCTATGAAGTGAAGTTTAGAGTGCCTGAACTGGTCCTGAAGATAAATATTATTATCAGTAGGATCATACTGTATGCCACCTGAGAGGCTTAGTTATTAAGAGTTTCATGCTAATGCCCCAAAACATGTATATTCGAAACACACGGACTAGATTCTTATCTTAATTTTCTAACACAAACAGTTTGTGCAATTTGCAAAGCTTTATTTTCTGTGATTTATGTTGGTTATTCGTTGACATTTCTTCTTATATGTTATTTACAATTTATTCTTCAGATCCATATTATAAACGAAGAATGTAGCAACTGTTATGTTCAAACTTTCGTTCTGCAATCATTTCCAACTGCAGACGAAAGAAAGACACCAGAGTACAAACTAAATATGTCGAAAAAGACTGTCTTCACACACTCTGCATTCTGGAAATGTCCAGCTGGGTAAGTTGAATTAATTTTTAATAAATCAAAGATTATAACTGCGTTGAAGTAAGGTGTCCAACCCACATACGTTTGGCTGTTTTTGTCAGTATTAACAAATACTTGAACTCTGAGCCTCACCTCAAACTGTTTCATATATTTTTATCAAACTTGATCCACTTGTTACTAGAGACAATATGCACAGGCTATAACTGTCATAATTTTGGCTTTCATAGTTAACTAAGTTATGCTCATTTTTGCTGAATTAAAGAACAGACGAGCGTTTGTATTGATTTAATTTCTCTCCGTTGCATACTGAAAAAGAATCAGAGGGTTGGTGCTTACTTCTGGCAATATTGTGTTTTGAATGTGCATGGTCTACCAGGAATAATAAAAAAATACTGTATATTCATCTTCATTTTTAAACTGTTTTGGGATATACATTTAAGCATCACGGTATACAGAAAGACATGAATTGTTTTACTTTGATCTAGTGATGATGAATGCTGCAACCACATTGGGGTCATGTTGTCAGGATTGTTTTGAGAATTGAATGCAAATTTATGAACAGACAAGACAGCTGATTTGTCATTGACATTGGAATCAGTTTAAAGATTAATTCCATTCAAAGTTTCAGGATAGTTGGTCTAGTTTTAGTCATGTGCATTTGATGAATGATATATGCAGATAAATATGTATCCTCTTAGCAGCAGATGAGTGTCTACCTAATGAAATGATAGTATATACAACAACAATATGTGGTATGATATTATATATATATATAGGTAGACACCAGGCCGTTATGTATGGCACACTATAAAGAAGGAACCCCCCTGATAGATTGGTGGGTCCCCTCAATCAAAACAATAACATAAACAAATAGTGTAACAAGATTTGATTGGTCCACGTGACCATGTAAACAAGTTTTGATTGGTGCATAGCTACACATGTGTGAAAAAGCCCACAACATTTTATAACTGCTTCAAAAGTCAAAGGATAAAAACGTGTCTTTTTTAAAAGGATTTAACTTTTACAATTGGATTATTTGTGGCAATGTGATGGTGACATAGACTTATATATAGTGATAGTGAAGTGATAGTGATAGTGATTTGGATAAATTAGACAGGGACAGCAAAAACAAAAGGTATGACTAGTACTGATACTGCAGAATCTATTTTAACAAATAGTGCTACAGGAAGTGGATCCGGTGGTCAACATCCGGGTTCTTTAGCTTCCCAAATACAAACAAGTAGCTTTACTAAAAAAATATAGTAAAAAATTAATACAATATATATAAAATAATATGGACTTTGATAGAACTATGAAATTGTTGATGCATGAAAAAACATCCATCTTATGGGACGGGGGTTGGCAAATGTACCCTATGACACATGTAGAGCTTCAATGACCCCACGGGACTGGTTTGACGAGTGGCAAAATGCACGTAGTTTTAGAATATTAAAACACGAAGTAAAGATAGAAAATTACCAACCCACACAAGAATCTGCACGAGAAACATCAGCAGGCACACAAATAGTCAATCAATTTGTACAAGAGCCCCTATTATGGATAGGCACAGATCCATTACGAATAATAGGACTTAGACAAATAAGGCCAAGGACAAATGGAGAAGACCTTTACGAACCAAATAACAGACTAATGGCCCCAGACCCCACATCACAAGAGAACGGAATGCTAAAACATTGTGTAATAGACTTAGGGTCAGAATTTTATCAAAGCATGACAGAAGCATACATACCAGGAGAATTCAGAGATAACATTGTAAATGACTTAAACGGATTACTCGACATAAAAATTATTAAACCAGGGGGGTCATTCCATCACGAAACACAATATGACAGTGCAAAATGCAGATGGTACCCAATAGGAAAATTTGATACAACAGACTTATTTGATGTACCATTTGCAAATAGATTCCTTCCAAAAGAAGCACCAACAACAACAAGGGACATAGAGGCAAACTATGCAACACTAGTAAACCATAACTTTCTAGATGAAACACTGCCTCTCCTAATAAAAATAGGACCACATTGGGGCCCCACAGGGAGAATAGACATAACAGCACAAATAATGGTGACATACTCAAGTACAATAGAGTTCAGTAGCACACACCATATAGGATCACACAGTATGCACCTAGGCAACATAGCACAAAACTTGATAGATGACAATGCATGGGATATGTGCCAAATACCAGAAACACATTACAATTTCAACAGACCAAGACTACTGACAATGCACAAAGTGGGGCTATCATACGACCACGACAACAAACACGTTGACTTCGACGACAAATACAAACGTACACGTCTAGAAAAAAACAATGGAATACCAAGTATCAGAACTTGCAAACGACAACAAAGAATGACCAAGACCCATCAGAAACAGTAATAGACTTACGACCAGACAGATACAAATATTCATATGACAAAGACAACACACGAAAAAGACATCTTTCATTTACAGATCAAAGCCATATCCAACAACAACAACAGCAAAGTACAGAAGGGACTCTCAGGGTAGACTAATAAACCCAGACGGACAAATAACATTACCACAACGAGTAATAGTGAAATACAATAAACCAGTATTCGACACACCAATAGCAGAAGAAACAAAAACAGTTCCAATATTACAAACAGCAAAAACATTGGACAAAGACCTAGACCCACTAGAATCATTACCAGAAATATCATACATACCTGATGATTAAAGCAGGACATTACGTAGAAATAGGCGACATAAACAGTATAGTACGATCATTCATAACAGAAGAAAAAGTATATAACGAAATATTTGAACAATTAGCACCATGCCGAAGTGGGGACGACATACAGTATTTAGACATAGACGCGATACCGAACCCAGCTGCATCGACGGAAGTATTAGCAGTCGCATTTCCAGAATATCATTACACAAACACCCGCAAAACATATCCCACAACAGCGAAAAAGAGATTAACATACGATATCAGTCTAAAATCGAAGATAGACATAATCAAAATAAACAACCTACATATACTGAAATACACAATGCACCCCAAGAACACGAGCATGACACCCCATATGGACAAAAGTGTATCAATAACACTAGACAATACATTACTCAGGATGGGACATAGAGACATGACTATATGTTGGACAGACTTAGACCATGTACAGGACAATGTAACAGTTGCGGCATACGTTGTAACAACCGATTACCTATTACACAACTCAGACACAGAGAACATGATCAAGAAAGTACAGACAGACTTAACAACAGAAATCAATACACGAACACACGAACAACAAAAAATACAAACAGACGTTCAAGGGATACACGACGACATAGACGACTTAGACAAGAGCAGTTGGGTCAATACATTGCAGAACACCCTATTCAGTTCGGCAAGACTAGGGGTAGCAATAGCGGGATACATGGCAGATAAAGAATCAGACTTTTATAAAGAAGCATATCAAATGGCAAAAGGAGTAGCCGACGTAGCAGTAGAAGGAATGACAGCAATAAAAGAAACAGTACAGTCAGTACAGGCAGTAGTTGAAACAGTAAAAAAAGGACTAGACACAGTAAAATACGTAACAAACAACATAAAAGACATACAAACAACAGCAACAACAAACATAAACAACATAAAAAAAACAATAAACAGAGTAAAGGGAAAAAACAACAAACAAGACTCAGACATCACATATCTGAAAGATGCTATACCACGAATAAATGATATAGCAACACAAATAAATACATTACTTGCAAAAAATGTAAAAGAAAACAAGCAGACATGAGCAAAACAATGAACCAAACAAGAATGGAACTGGTATTACTCAATAACACAATAACAACAATACAGAACACAGCAACACAAACACAAGCAGTAATAACACAACTACAAGAAACAGTATCAAGACATGAGACAGACATAGGACAACTACAAACAACAGAAGCAAACTTAACAAACACGGAACTAACAGCAGGAATAGACATAGAACAAGTACTTAAAAGACTAAAGACAGAAACAACCGCCCCATCAGATGGAACAACATTATTAATACGCGGTAACATAATAAGTAAATAATTTCAGATGTCGTCTGCACAGGAGAGAATAGCCCTCGAGATAGACAATAGAATAAAGTGCAAAATAAACAATAGACCTGGCTATTCAGTCGTTATCACAGACAGTGAAACATTTCTAAATAAGGAAACACTCAGAGCTTCCATAGCAAAAAAAAACGGTGATAAATAAGTGAAAGCCAAAGACGGCAATGTAATCACAGAATACATAGACTATGCCGACAACGAAGATATTATGTTCGACACTACAATATACAAGTATATGACTCCAAGAACACGATACTTAGAATTAACTGACGATAAACGAAAAGCCTGCGATGCGTTTAAAAAGTATCTCAATAAGCACCCTTCAGTACTTGCCTTTCATGACGGCGATATAGACCAAGATTGTAAATTTAACGGCAAGCACTTACACATCGCAGTATTCCCCGTGACAAACGAGGCCCACATAGCCAAGAATACGATGTTTAAAAATGCAAAGACCTGCATTCAATTCATGGGCGGCATTATCAGAACCCAAACTATCAAACAAGTACCAAACTTCCTTCAATATATGCTTAAGGCCCCAAAGGAGTACATGGGTTCTAACAACACCACATTAATGAAACAGATGACGTTGGTAAAAAACTTCTACAACACCAAGAAGAAAACACCACCACAAACAACAAGAGGAATGGCAAAGTTAAAGTCTCCTAAATCAAAGATATTCGAAGACAGGAAAAGTGTAACAAACGAGATGACGGAAACATTGGTGGAATACATGACGCGTTATGATACCATTGACAAACTCAAATTATTTGACAAACTAATAAGCCAAAAAGACCAAAGTGAGGCTAATACGATGAAACAAATACTTAGAAACCCACAGAGCAATACGATGGTAAAAAGGGCAGCGCAGGAAGTTATACTGCGAAGAAAAACCGACACCAGAACATACCTTGATCGCTTCATGGAGCAGGAAGAGGAGACAGACCCGGATTATCTCAGCACCCATGAAACCCATACACTACTCCAGAACTGGTGCTATGAACAGAACATTGATCCCCAAACCTTCTTAGGGCATTCTATCTAGTACTCGGCTGTAAGATGCCAAAGAAAAATACAGTGTACCTACAAGGGGCTTCAAACGCCGGAAAGACCTTCTGGACGTCGGCGTTCCTCCCGGACATAGACCGCGTTGGTATGCACATAACATCGAAGGAATTTGCATTCCAAGGGTGCACCGATAAAGAGATAATATTGATATCTGAGCTCACCATTAGTACTCAAGAGATGGCTGAGCAGAACAAACAAGTGTTCGCGGGTGAAGAACTCTATGTGAATGTCAAGGGACAAAAAGGGGAATTACTTAAAAGGAAACCTGTGATTTTAACGACTAACACCCCCATATGGAGATATATCTCAAACGAGAAACAAGCTTTGACAAATCGTATGTTTTCCTTCCAGCACCTGCGTCAGTCTCAAGTATTGAAATACAAAGAACACAACAAGAAAGCAAACCCTGAGCATGGTATTCCGCACAAAAACAAAGGCGGCAGATGAAATAAAAATTCAAATAAACGAACAGGTCATGTGGCATAAAGACTTAGAATATATGTACACGGCAGAAAGAATAGAACAAGAAGAAGAACAAGAAGAAAACGGACAAGTCATAGACAGCTTAGAAACAGAACCTGCCCTAGACGAAACAGAACTCGAAGATTTCTCCGACCAGGAAATGACGGAAATAGAACAAATAATGAACAGCAACATCCCCCAAACACAACCCATGGATATCGACGAACCCATCGTAATCGAAGATGATGAACAACCAAAAGAAGTCATAGTATTCAGTACAGTCAAAGATGGCAGCACCCAAACAGAAAACCCCCCAGAAACTAACGAAACAGTCACCCAAACAGAACAGCTCAAAACACGAGAAAAGAAACAGAAAAACACCCAAACAGACTCATGGGATCTTCTGTCTAACGACACACAACCAACACCCCCAGAACTACGTAAATTCATAGACGAGGAATTTGCTAAGATAACGGCTAAAAACACATCGTCGCCCTTACCGCACATCCCGACAACCCCAAGAAGACCCTCCAAGAGGATGAAGGAACTGGCAGAAGCCCTTCCACCACTCAAATTATTTGTATAAATTGTATAACATGTATTTATTAGCCAACAAACTTGTCAGTCTGTATAGAATATTAGTCAGGTACATTTAACAATCACAATAGTGGTTCTCTAGCTAATGAGAAGCTAATATTATGTAAATATTGTATATATGTTGAATTAAAAAACACCCAAAAATATTATTCGAAAGAAACCTTGCAAAATGTCAAACTGCTCGGGTTGAAAGGACCACAACATTCCACCCCGGAATTCCTTCTTTTTATATATCATACCACATGCTTAAATACAATTATATAAGTGTTCATCAACACCCAACACCTATCCCCCTCATAGCTGTAAGCTACGATGCTGAGGGGGATAGGTGTTGGGTGTTGATGTAAATTTTAATGATGAATATGAGTTTTGACCGTGACCTTTGACTCCATAACATCAAAATCCATAGGGGTCATCAACCGGTCACCCACAACCTAATGTCAAGTTTGGCCATGGGTGAAGGCATTGGTGAGTTATCACACATACAGGTTTTTTGCATTCGAGGTCACCGTGACCTTGACATTTGGCCGAATTACCCGTAAAACTAATAGGGGTCATCCTCTGGTCCGGCCCAACCTTCATGTCAAGTTTGATGACCATAAGTCCAGTTATTGAGGGAGTTTGCGTTAAAGGTCACTGACATTGGCCTTTTACTTGATAACCCTTAAAATCAAAAGGGGGTCACCTGCTGGTCATGCCCAACGTCCAGGTCAAGTTTGATGATCATAGGTCATTGTGACGACATCACTCGGAGAAGCTGGGTAAACCTGTTTGTGTTTGGGTAACCTTGACATTTGGCTTAGTTACATCTAGAACAAATTTTGGTTATCTACTGGTCAGGCCCAACCTCCAAGGACAAGATGGGTGCAGACATTGTTGAGTTATATTTCGGAAAACCTTTTAGAATTTAAGGTTACTGTTACCTTGACATTTTAACCGATTACCCCTTAAATCAATAGGGGTCATCCGCTTGTCAGACTTCGCCTCCGTGTCAAGATTGCTGACCATAGGTCTAGGTAGTGTGGAGTTATCACTCGGACAAGCTTCGACAATCTTTCACCATTAAAGGTCATGTGATTTTGACCTTTGACCCTATGAGCCCCAAATGAAATAAGGGTCATCAACTGGGAAGGCCTAACATTTGTCAAGGTTGATGCCCATACGTCAATTGTCATTCGTACAAGCTTTGGTCTACCGTTGGACCGACCGACCAACGGACGAAACTACCGATCGACCGACATGTTGGTCTGGTTGAGATCAGGTGTCCCGCCTCTTAAGAAATTACGAATGCAAACCCCTGAGGAATGCTGTAAGGACAATGATTTTTGTCGGTTAGAGAATGGCCAGGTGTTACTCAGGGAAACGTTTTTCTACCAGGTCCAAGAACAGATGGAAATCACCGGGTGGAAAAAGTGAGATTTTGTAGTCTTTTTATACAGAGAAATGCATTTTGTGAAATATTTACGCTGAAAATATGTCAAATTGACATATTTTGCCTTGAATCATATATTCCAGAACTATACACACAATGTGTTTCAAGGGAAATAAGTCTGTTAAATTGATTTTTACATGGTTAAGTAATGTTTCGTACATACAGTTGAATGATCAATAATGACATTGAAAAGTCGTAACGTTTTATTGAGTCCGACAATGCACCACTTGAACCTATTCATTATCCTTTCAACTGTTTCGCACATTTTTTGTTGAATACAAAGCGGTGTGTTTTCACAGTAGATATGAATTAGCCTCCTCTGACAGTGCCCTTAAATGGCGGTCACTGGGAAGAAATTTAAATTTAGGATAGGTTGATGTCCAACTCATTTAACGCTAAAGTTCAAAGAAGAACAAAACCTTTGATTAGTGAACAAGTATAGAAAGTTTGCCTATATACACAAGTTATAAAATCGCCAACAAATGCTAATTATTTTTTTATCACAAATAAAACGTTCTTGTTCGTTTTGCTCAATTATTGCCTTACACAGACAAAGACAATTTCTTTTTCTAATTAACTTATCTTCATCAATGCCTTGTTCCTTTATCAGACTCTGCCTTATAATTGCTCTACCAAGACACGTATAACATCATGCTCATCTCCATCTTATCCCATTGCGGGCACGCAAATCATATTTTTTTACCACAAACATAACCCTACGCAATCACAAAAGATTAGGCTCACTTACAAATCCCAGTCACAAATTATATGAAACTGCCTTAAATTATATCTCTGCTCATACACATACATCAGAATCTGCCAATTCCTGGCCCTATTCAGACACAAACGATATCAAAAACACATCCTACAAACAAATAATATCAGAACTCTGACACTAAAAATAGTAGACTCAATCCAACCACGGTCATTTAAAGACACAGATAATGTTCGTTCCCTACTTAGGCTTAACATATAAGAATCACCTCGAGCGTTGTCTTACTCATGACACAGATAATCTGAGACTCATCCGAATCATTGCCCTATTCAAACACACATACCATCAAACTTACCTCATTCTTTGCCCCACTCAGACATATATTATATCATACTCATCTCAATCATTGCTCAACACAGACTTGCCGAAATCATTCTCCTACTCAGACACATTATGAATTATCACCTCTTTCAAAGTGTCTCTGTCAGACATATATAATATCATTTGCACCACTACCATAACCCTACTCAAACAAAGATGACATCACAGAGGGCAGCATGTTAATTCCATTTGGATCTGATAACGTGAAATCATCTTAAGACTGGCTTGATGCCGTTGTTAACAAATATGTTTGTTTTATTTAAACATTACGATTTTTTTGCTAAGAAAAATCCACTTTAAGATCTTGATCACTGTCACTTGTATACATTAGAATAAAAGTAGATCATATTATTTACTTACTTACTATTAACGAATAGTGACCCAACCTTCCTACATATTTGAATGCGCCTTTGTATGCTACTGTTTCTGATAACATCAGCAACATCTAGTAGTATTTTAATTACGTACATTATAATTCAATATTCTTAGTAACACCTTGGACTGAAATTTCCTATCAAGCTAGATTAATTATAATATTTTACCAACTACA
This sequence comes from Mya arenaria, assembly GCF_026914265.1. Taxonomy (NCBI): domain Eukaryota; kingdom Metazoa; phylum Mollusca; class Bivalvia; order Myida; family Myidae; genus Mya; species Mya arenaria. Next base: position 10,972,234 of record NC_069138.1, on the reverse strand, counting down.
CATCAATGTTCCAAGCTGTAATTCCCATGTATATAAATTCTACTTAGCTTTTTACTATTTAAATGTTCAAGATTTTGAATTAAAACCGTTGAAAAAAAAAATCAAAAAAATCAGTGGTACGTCAACTAGCGAACCGTGCGCATGTGAATTGCCCGTACAGCCTGGAAAACTAACTGATGCTATCACTGTGTTTAGGGCTCAAATCGACCTAACTTTTTGTAAAGGTATGCATGAATTTAATAAGGAACAGCTTTTTCAAATTCTTGTTTCAATATTTTAAGGTAAATCTAACTGATCTGAAGTGATATTTACTCCACAGGAGATGTATATATATGTATACTTACATGTGTGTGAATGTTAGTTGAGTAAAAGTCCATTAAATTATCAATGATAAATTTTTAGATTTGTTCTCACATCGGAGTAAAAAATATCAACACATAGTTGAACCTTATGATTATAAATATACATTACGATCCGATAGCGGGTCTCTGTACCCCCCTAAAAAAAAGTGAAATGTGAAGTGAATTGTTCATATCAATATGGTCTAGAACCACTCCCGAATAATGAGACATGGTGAACATATGGACCTTTATGTTCAATGTCGCTGTTACCTTAAGATTACCTTCAGCTGAAATAAGGTGTCCGATCAATAAATGAAAAAAAAAACCGCTTAGTCCTTCGACTTAGAGATTTCGAACTTTGAAGAGATCCCTCAAACATGACCTGTACCCAAACTGATGTTATATCAGTTTGACCAAGGTGGTGGAGACCTAAGGCTGAAAATCCGAATTCGTCCAATAACTGAAACATGCAAGAATCCACGTACCTCAAACTTGTATCCGAATAAAATTCATCTGCTTCCTTTAAGTCATGTTTCAAAACCATTCGCAACGTTTACGATGCTTTGCATCAAAATTAGTATTGTTTTCAATTTCGATTTTAATTGAAATTTTGGTATAAAACTCAAGCCTGTATACATTACAACACTTACATGTTGAATTTCTTTGGCTGTTACGTTTTGTGGATATTGTGATATTATTGTAATACTAATTCACATATACATCTAAAGATAGTGTTTGGATCAATTTATTAAGGTTTTAAGCTGAAACGTATATTAATAAAACAAAAGAGTATTCGGCACTTAAAATACTCATTAATAAAACTAAGCAGTTATACGAAAATGTAATTGAATAAGTCGTTAGTCTTGAGAATGCATTTGACATGTTTTATATTTTTTAGGGTTTTCTTCAACGACAGGGGCGTCTGATACATTTCATTTGGATCGAATAACCCGTAACTATTTTGTCCGTATGTATTAATGCATCTTAATTTTGCCTAGAACCTATGTCACTCATGGACAAATTGAACATATTTATATCATTGGTTTAAAAATGTGCAACATGCTCAAGACACTGTATTGTAACAACCTTGAACAAAAAAATCACACATCCTGTTTAAAGCGCATTGATTTTAACTGTAAAAGTGTATAATATGCATGAATTGTTAGTATGTACATACTAAATGCCGATTTAGGTTAAGCATAGACACTATTTTGATATATGAATAACAATCAACAAAACACTGGAATAAGAGAGAATGAAAAAAACTAGTAATTATGGTTTTATTTTATCAATACGATTAATGTCTTTTCCGGTCTTCCGGTTTAATTTCGGTGGCAAAAACCTGTACGAATCAGAATCAGCAGCCATGGCCAGACTGTAAGCACAGATATACTCATGTACTTATTTTGATTTAGTTCGCGTATTTCGAAACTATTTGCGTATTTTGCTTTTAATATTGCATTTTCTAACTCGTTGATATAAAAATAAGTCCGTTTTCAAGGACGTAAATTATGTAATTATAGACAAATGCAGGTTATTCGCACTTTATTAACCAAACATCAAACAAATGTTTAATGCATACTCATAACAGCGTCGTTTTAGCAAGCTTATGGATAATGTTGCTCTTAGAGCAGATTGGCAATACTAATCAGGTTGTTGACCACCGCAGCTCTCAAAGCGCTGGTGTTAATACGCACGTGTGCGCATTATTTGTCAAGTGTTAAAAGTGTAATGTCGATCAGCCGATTAAAGATTCCGATTTACGGTTGTATTACTATCCAGCGGTGGCATACAGCTTAAAAACAAAACGGGCCCTAATTTCTCGAAACTTCTTAAGTCCCTTATAACAGGTTAAAGCTAATCTCACTATTTTAGTTTTTCTATAATATGTGATATATTTACTTCTTCAAGAATATTTAGAAACTCTGTAGGAATAATCTGTATGATTATCAGAATAAACCATTTTTCATTAATCAAAATCAATTTTCAGTATGTATTTTGGCTAATTGAAAAAAACAACTTAAGCCTGTTAAGCTTAAAAAGTTTCGAGAAATTCGGGCGGAAATTCGTTAAACAATGCGTCTTATATCATATTAATATTATTAACTAAGAATTATATAAATGATTGACAGAAAGATGGTGCAACTTGCAACGGTTTTATCTGAATTGACCGCGGGAGGTCCTGCAACGTAAACCATTGCGTTAACCGTTGCATTGTCTTGTGTTATTACAGCATTGGAATGCACTTCAAGCAATCAGTTGTCGATTTTCATTGCCGGTGTACACAACGTGATTTTCTTGAGTAATACATTGTTGTGCATTAGGGTTTCATTTGACTTCACCATCCTAATGCATCCAAGTTGCTTGCAATTTTATTTAACCATCAACTAGTTAAGCGGTTACTCTTAGATGTATTAACCTCTCGAATTAACCTTTAACAAGCCGTACAGATGCCACCCTACATTTGTACGATTATACGGCGATCTTGGCTATCTTTATATCACACAAATGTTTGGAACAACATTAGTAGCAAAATGAAGGGACACATTAAGATATATTGAAGAGCTCTCCCTTCTTTCCTTCAACCTCCTAAACTGTGACTTATGTTCGTATTTACATCATTTTATGAACAGACGTCACATCTCCAGCATTTATATTGTGCTAAATTAAGTAATCATCTCGTTTGAAGTTTATGTCATCCCTTTGCCCGAAATCGTTAAAAAGAAAATGCTCTTTAACACTTTCGGGACCTTCTGGTTCCAAAGATTAAAGAAGTGCTCGCGCGCATCGGGCAAAAATCTTTATTTTTTTTATTTGAATGAAATTCTTTTTTGAAACTGTTTTAGAGCTTAAAGCATGCGTGTATACAATTGCAAGTATCGATGTATTTCGTGTTATAATTGTAACGTTTGATTTCTTGGTAAAGCAATGATTGACACGTGCTCCAACATATGAAGGTTCATTGCTAATTTTGTTATCAACCTTTACCATACAATGAACTCTATATATAGTTTCTGTCATTCTTTGCAGACAACACAAATATTCAAAACATAATCAATTAAAATGATTAACTCCTTATTATTTAACTGTCTATTATAGCAAAACATCATGTAGACATGTAGTTCCCCAGGGTCTTTAATGCTCATGGCTAATCATTCACCAGTGCTGCAATTAAGCACATCAGCTTAAAGAAATAATACAGGGGAAAACAGCTTTACCAATCATGATAAAATAATTAGAATGTAATATATATTATTTAAAACTATATAGGCAATTTGACCTTTCTGCTATTAAACATGAACATAAATTAAACCATCAGTTCTGAAAGAATACTGAAACAGTAACAGTTTTGCTATTTACAGTCATTCAAAATGTGAAAGTTGATATTGACGGTAAAAAGTACCTGACGGGATCACGCTACCTGCACTTAAAAAAGTTGAAGTTGCATTGCTGAATATCAATTACATGGAATTAACGAAATAAACATACTAAATATGTGTTTTGAAGTACATAAAGAATGGTGTAATTCATAGACTACCTTTCGCTCAAGTCCCGTCAACCGGAACACCCTCTTGAAATATATCCTCTGGCTGGTGATTCCAGCATGAATATCCCTCGCTGGTTTCCTCTTTGATGACTTTTTGTCGTCAGTCACCTGTATATATCTTAGTATAAAACAGTTCAATTAAAATGTAAACAAAAAACACAGAAATATGACAAAACCAGGATTCGAAGCGGGAAGAGTTTCAGCCTACGCTGCGAGATTCAGTTTTCTTGTGAAAGCAACAGAGACCTTTATTTTGATAAAAAGGACCCAAAATGCAATAAGCTACAATGTTCGTTAAATGAGTGGAGAGGTTACATTTTGAGCTTAGTATTTACACTAATTGTATTAAAAAAAATGCTTTCCTAGCCAGAACCCTTGATATGTTACAAGCAGGAAGGAGATATTGCAATAAATGTATTAAATATGTATATGTATTTCATTACTTATTGCTCAAGTCCCGTCAACCGGAACACCAACTCGAAATATATCGGACTTGTAATTCAAAAATTGACCCAAAACCCTTTTTGGTCTCGTCAGACACCTGTATTTATTTAAGACGCTTTTTCTTAGAGTGGATATAATAATTATGTAACATGTGCCTCTCAAACGCTTTAAAAAAATAATAAAAGGCAAGAAACTCAACCACGGCGATTTCTAAAAACAATTTGACTTTTACCAGTAAATAAATTAAATTATAAACTTTCATGCGATTTGTGTAAGTGTAATTTAAGATGGCCAATGTACAAGATTTTTACGGTGCCACTACTTAGTGGCCTGGTTATCAAAAACTTATTGTCTTCATTTGACGTTGATAAAATCAGTGAAACGTATATTTTTAACAGGTAAAAATTGAGCTTACACACCCATTTTTTTGTACAACTACAGGTACATTCCAGTTAGATCCAACCGTTAAATAACAGCCGGGATAGCTAAGTGTTTACACTCAATTCATTAACCTTAATCGTAATAAAAAATAGGTATACAAAAAACAAAGTACTCAAGAAAGCAACCCGTTCGAAACAATTGGTAAAGCAGAAATATTTTTTTTTAACTTTTTAGAGCTCAAAGCATGTGTGTACACAATTGCAAGTATCTATGTATTTCGTGTTATAATTTTAACGTTTGATTTGTTTGGTAAAGCAATGCTTGTCACGTGCTTCAACATATGAAGGTTCATTGCTAATTTCGTTATCAACCTTTACAAGACAATGAACTCTATATAGTTTCTGTCATTCTTTGCAGACAACACAAACATGCAAAACATAATCAATCAAAATGATATTAACTCCTAATTATTTGACATGTAGTTCCCCAGGGTCTTGATTGCTCGTGGCCAATCATTCACCAGTGCTGCAATGACGCACATCAGCTATAAATCAATAATACAGGGGAAAACAGCTTTACCAATCATGATAAAGTAATTAGAAAGTAATATAAATTATTAAAAACTATATAGGCGTTTTGGCCTTTCTGCTATTAAACATCGACAGTAATTAAACCATCAGCTCTGAAAGAATACTGAAACAGTAACAGTTTTGCTATTTACAGTCATTCAAAATGTGAAAGTTGATATTGACGGTAAAAAGTACCTGACGGGATCACGCCACCTGCACTTAAAAAAGTTGATGTTGCATTGCTGAATATCAATTACATGGAATTAACGAAATAAACATACCAAATATGTGTTTTGAAGTACATAAAGAATGGTGTAATTCACAAACTACCTTTCGCTCAAGTCCCGTCAACCGGAAAACCCTCTTGAAATATATCCTCTGGTTGGTAATTCCAGCATGAATATCCCTCGCTGGTTTCTTCTTTGAGGACTTCTTGTCGTCAGTCACCTGTATATATCTAAGTATAAAACAGTTCAATTAAAATGTAAACAAAAAAACACAGAAATATGACAAAACCAGGATTCCGAAGCGGGAAGAGTTTCAGCCTTCCATGCGAGATTCAGTTTTCTAGTGAAAGCAACAGAGACCTTGATTTTGATCCAAGGGACCCAAAATGCAATAAACTATTTATACAATGTTCGATAGATGAGTGGTAAGATTTTGAGCTAAGTATTTACACTATTTAATTATTTATAATAATTGCTTTCCTAGCCAAAACCCTTTAGTGCTACTTTAAGGTTGCGTTTTTAATAGCTAAAACAGTGTACAACACATTCACCGTCCATTTTGATGCTATGTTACAAGCAGGTTAGCCTGCATCTGAGGATGGTTAAAAGCTTATGGCTCATAAACGCCGGGATCACACAACCTTTAAAAATAGGAGGGAGATATGACATGGCTGAATATCATTTTCATCAGACTAACGTAATAAATGTATTGAATATGTATGAGATTTAAGTACATAAAAATGGTGTATTTCATTACCTATTGCTCAAGTCCCGTCAACCGGAACACCAACTCGAAAAATATCCTCAGACTTGTAATTCAAATATCCTTATTGCAGGCTCCCTCTTCGGTACTTTCTCCAAGTTGACCAGTTAACAGTAAATACATTTATTTCTAAACGTTCATGCAAGTTGTGTAAGTGTTATTTATGATGTACAAGCTTGCTTTGCGGTGCCATTAGTTGATGCCTGGTTATCAAATACAATGATGTCTTCATTTGACCGGGACAAATTCAGTGTAACGTTTATTTCAAAATCGGTAAAAACCGAGCATAAACACCTATTTTTGTGTACAACTACAGGTACATTCAGGTTAGATCTAACTGGTAAATATCAGCCGCGATAGCTCAATGTTTTCACTCAATTTGGTTAACTTTGACAGTAATAAAACATTCTTTATATCATTCGATATGAAAGTTCAAGATTCAAGATTTATTTACAGAATAATCAGAAGGGTATAGCCCATGTGTACAAATATATATGCATACAAATTACAACACTAACCACCAAAAATAACATAAATATCAAACACGCAAATACATCAGTAAAACAAAATATGCTATAATGTATCTATCAATTTAAATTTACGTGTCTTGAACGTCATACGTTTAATAAAAAATAAATGGAAATAAAGGGTATACATTCACGTAACTCTCTATGCTGGACAAACTTATATACAAAACGAAACTACATGTAAAGGAAGGCGAAGGGAAATCACTAAAACTTTAAAATTCACGTTTGTAATAGTCTTATCTGAATCAGATAAGATTAGATAATAACTGTTAACTGTTAATGTAACATACTTCTGAGAATCATTGTACAAATGAATATATAACCAAATGGGATTTGTCTTTCTAGTACCTTTTATAGGCCTTCAATTCAACAAATCAGTACTAAATAATCACATCAAGAATCAGCTTAAATTTTCATTTTCTAAGCAAATTGGAAATAAACTGGTTTGAGCGCTCGAACATTGAAAATCCTGACACAGAGAGACTAGCTTAGTAAATGGGTCTGAACAGGCCAAACTGTTCGAGCGCTCAAACAAAATTATAGGAAGATGGCCGGTTTGAATGCAAATGGTTGGTTCAAGCAATAACACATTATTTCATTGGTGGCAAATTGGTTGAGCGCGCAAACATTTTCCTCTTTAGGAAGTTTGCTTTGGCACCTGCATTTTGTTTGAGCGCTCAAACATTTTAGTGTTTGAGCAGTGTGATTGGGCACCTAAATTTCATTGAGGCATTTTGTTTTATCGCTCAAACATTTTCACCAAAAGCAGTTTGTTTGGTTCCCCATACCCTTTTTATTCAAAATATTTTGTTTGAGCGTTCGAACATTTTCCTGTATTAACAGTTTGTTTGGGCGCTCGAAATTTCATTCCTGGAATTTTGTTAATCTAAATGTTGAACATTTTACTTTGTCTACAATGTGTTTGGTTGCTCGAACACTTTCAGTAAAGGCATATTGTGCGAGTGCTCAAACAAAATGTCAATGCATAAGGACTGTTTAAAATTCTCTAAAGTTGATGGCCGAAAGGAAAAAGTCAATCGCACAACATGAAAATATAATTTATTTTTTAAAAACACATAAACAACAAGAGGTTATTCTATCACAATATATATGCCTTAATTTCACAAGACAATGCTTGTTGTAAAACTTGATGAACAAATTCTGCCATTACACATTCTCACAAAATTTGGTGACTGAAAAGGCTTGTAATTGATTGGACAAGATCTAATTAAGGTAATTTATAAAATATAAGGATGTGACCTTAATGTGACTCAAGTTATAGGCTGGTTAACAAACTAGTCCAAAACATTGTTTTCATACACATGTTGACCAAATTAAGTGAAGATTGGGCAACAATTCAACATAAAATGATCTTATATTATAATTTCTCAAAAATAAATTTGATTATCTCAAAAATGACAGACGAAATACTGTTGGGTATCAACCTTGACCAACATATTATGCTCATACACCTTTTTACCAAATTTGGTGGTGATTGGACAATGGCCTCTTTATTTATTCTTTAAACTATATATATTATATATACAAAATACTGAAGGCTCTTAGCCTGACAGCCCATACACTGCAGATAAAACTGAAAAAAGTTCTGCTCTATGAATGAGTGTATAAAAGGGGCCAAATACAAAACATTATCCTTTGCATAAAAATAACTAAAAAAATACAAGAGTAACTAAAGATGTATAAAAACAGAAATATATATAATAATATCAACACATCTCAAATTTGATGACTTTGTTTTACTACAGCTCGTTAATACAAGAAAATAATACAGCTCAGTAATACATGAAAATAAACCAAGAATAGCTTAATTTAACAAATTATAATCATTTTGGTCTATATCATCAGTTTACAATCGTATGTACTTAGTGCATCAATAAATAACTTTTGCAGCCGAAAGTCAATTACTTTATTGAAGCAAAATATCTTATACATTCTGCAGTGCTGCATCCAAACAACTAACGTATAATCATCTTAAATATGAGACAAGAGCAGTTAATTGTATAAAACTTGGATAATGCCCACAGGTCATCTTTAGGCTAATGTGTAAAAGTAAATGATTTCATTCGTAAATATGACTTTTTAGACAAATATTGACCAATCAAAAACAATTTTGGCTACTTTTACCTTACTAGTTTTATTCAATTGACTGCAGAAAATTTATTAAATTCATAAAAATCAACAGATATAATATATATCCTGTTTGTTTCTCAACCAATAGAACAATATTATTTATCCTATACAGATGGGAACAGTGTAGAAAGGAACCATATATATTTACATTATTAACAACATTACAAACATAACAATTGTTTTATATTTGTCTTTGTCCTTTACATCTTTTTCAGGGAAGCCTGTCCAACTCTACACCTGTGGTTATCTGCCACATACTTGATGTAATACTCTGAAGATGAAAAACAGGTTCATGACTGTGAATCAAATAAACAAGTTAATATTAAAAACAGACTCATAATAAAACATGGTCATTTAGGCCTTAAATTACTCTATATTAAATATCTTGCATTATGACAGCTATTTGAACAGATTGATAGTTCACATAATTTTCTGATGATACATAACACGGGATTGTTATGTCCGTTTGACATGAAAAATCCTTCTTTTCCTTAAAGGAAAGATAAAACGAATACGTATACAATCACAAACATATAAAATGGATGTCGGTAACACAAGGTAAACTTATGAAATAAACATAAATACTGAATGCCTAAAGGGTCTGTGGCATGTGAGTTCAAAGAAAATTGCTAATAAGAGTTAACTAAATAAGTGTAGTGAGAAAAGGAATCCCGGAATCAGCTTTTAACTCCATGTCAATTTTTGAACAATTTTGGTGAAGAATTACTACATGAGTCTACATACTATACTAAAGAGCTGTCACAGGAGTAACGGATACCACCTACGCACAGGAATGGCAATGTATTTCTTTGTAAATAGGCCAAACCATTATCGAACACTATTTTCATGTATCATGCTTATCCAATGGGTGTTGTTTAATTAAATGCATTGAATATTTTCAAAATGACGCAGTTGACAAGAAAGGTGACCAAGCATTAAACTGAAAAAACAGACTAGCTAGAAATTACATACTCCAATAGGACTAAAGTATGCCCCCCCCCCCAAAAAAAAAAACTTCCAAATGTGTGACTAAAAAATCTGTTTGATATATTGAAGGCATTATCCATTTGAAATTAATCCAACAAAAATTGAGGAAGCTAAGTTCAATTCTCAAAACCAACCAAAATCAATCAAAATTCATGTTATCACCCCAAATGCAGTTGAGCCACCCAGCATCTTTAGGGTACATTTTTAAGAAGAATATTAGTTGAACAAGTTACCCAAGTTTCCAAGTGATAGCTTTGATAGTTTCCATGTAAGTGACCTAATCGAAAAACTAACTAAAACAAGACGCCAATGCGGCAACTCCGTATTAAAGCCGGATTTTTATTTGATAATGAAATTTTTGCAAGTTAGTATTTTTAACCAAAATAATTAGCTGAAATAGAATTGCAGTTCCTACACACTGCACTCCCTCTCATTATGATCTATCACTGTATGAAGTTTTATTAAATTTCATCTAATAGTTTTCAAGTTATGCTCCGGACAAGAAAAAGTAACAAAGGGCAGTAACTTTGTAATAAGCTGAAATAGAATTGTGGTTTCTGTACACTGCACTCCCTCTCTTTATGATCTATCACTGTATGAAGTTTTATTAAATCCCATCCAATAGTTTTTAAGTTATTCTCCGGACAAGAAAAAAGTAACAAAGGGCAGTAACTCTGTAATAAGCTGAAATAGAGTTATGGTTCTTGTGCATTTCACATGAAGTTTTAATAAATTCAATCTAGTAGTTTGCAAGTTAATGTCTGGAATAAAAATTGACAGCAAAAAAATAAAATAAAGGGCAATAACTTTAGTTATTCGTTTATGTAGAGTTATGGTTCTTGAACACTGCACTTCCTCTCACTGTGCGTTACCATTGTATGAAGTTCCAATGAATTCAAGCCAGTACTTTTCAAAGTTATACTCCGGACAAAAAAAGTAACAAGGGGCAATTACTCAGTAATAAGCAAGAATAGAGTTATGGTTATTGTACATTGCGCTTCCTCTCATTATGATCTACCATTATTTGAAGTTTGATTACCATTGGATAAGAACTCTTGATTTTATTACATAAAATGAAATCTTAAACGCAAAATTGTTAACGCCCGTCCGCCCGCCAATCCGACCGCCCGCCCGCCCGGTTTTCACCATTCTATAACCCGTAATTTTTCGATGAAAAATCTGGCTAAAAACAATCAACCTAGCTTAAAAGATGCATTCCTACTCCCATATATGATTTACAACAATTAAAACCATCCTTCAAAAATGCCACAAGGATTAAAAATATCAAAAACAATGGTTCATATGAAGGATACAGAATTTAATTTGAAAGAAAGATGCAGGAAACACGGTACTTCTACCTTAAAAGACGAAAGTAAATCACCGTAAATCTTATAACACTCACCAATCATTTAATATTTTTGCGTTTTCGGCTATTAAATACACGGTAATAATCTTGTTTACAGTTATTGATAGGTTCCATAATTGCATTATTTAGTAAGTAGTTGCAGATTTATAACTCAAAATGCATGTTTGTTATAAATGTGTCTGTACTGATTTTGAATAAGAGTGTCACTTTAAAATTACAAAGTCAAAGAATACTTAAATATCTCCAACCCTCTCCCTACCAATGTGTGACTCAAAAACATGTTTGAAATATTCATTGCATTATCTATTGTCTGTGAAAAATATTAAATTCAATCCATTAAAAATTGAAGAAACTGTGTCCAATAATCAAATTAGCTAATATTCATGAGACAGAATTTTCTGGGTACAGTGTGAAGAGGCGTTCAAGATGAACAAGTTCCCCAAGTTACAAAGTGATAGCTTCGAAAGTTTCAATTTAAGTGACCTACAGGCAAAACATAACAGACGCCTCCGATAATGACAATGATGACAATAGCTTGGGTAAGAAATTAGACAAGCTTAGAAAAGACAATGACTGTAGTAGGCTAAGCTAGAGTTATTGTTCTAGTTCAATTAAGCTAAAAAACAATGTATTTTCTGTTGAATTCAATATGAACAAAAGTATATGTGAATAAATATGGCCCGGAATTAACATAATTGGGTTGTCCCATGCCGGTACAAATAAAAGGTGAATTTCGAGTTATTGAAATTCATGTAACAGTCCAATGACTCTATTGTTTCCGAAGTAACGTGTGTATATTACAACGGTTTAATTTTGTTTGTACCGGAGGATTAGGTTGAGAAAACCAGAATAGCTATAATTCCGGGCTACAACTATTTAACATGGATCTTCCATATCGGGTGTGCCATTTACATTGTTATGTCATTTTTTTAATTTATTTGAAGCGTTACTAAATAACCATATGAATGTGTATTCAAGTTAGAGCATACAGACAGTGTTGAAATGTTACTATTAAATAAATCCAGTGAATAAAATTAGGGTAGTTCCAATGTTACTTAATTCCAATTTTTATGTTCCTTTTCCCATTGATCACACTTTAAGCTTGTTAATAGTACTCGTCTTGGGGCAAGGCCGTTTTGACCAATTGTGGCAGGAAGAAAATTCTGCGCTCTAAACCCAACATCGTGTTTGGGATATTTCTACTCAAAAACCTTAGGGCTATTCCATTTAAACATTTAACCCCCAGGGGGAAGGCACTTAAAATACACCACCCCCCTACAGAAGCAATTTACTCTTTCTGGGTCTAAATTAGCAAAAAAGACACCCACCCTTAACATATTTTAATAATATTGCCTTCCCCCCGTGGGTTATATGTTTTACTGGAATAGCCTTTAGGTATTGTGTGAAACATTTTTTTTTCTATTTAGAACTGATGTGAGTGATTTTGAACTAAATGTAAAAGCAAAACACCTTACCTTTCTTTATGATAACAGCATCATACCAAATGGTCTGACCGTCCTCAACCCGTCCTCAACCCACTGGGCTGATACCTCCTCCCCATCACTGAAGTCCTGCAATATGATAAAATAAGTAACATTTTGAAATACAAAACTTTTTAAACTATCACCATCAAATTCTTAACTTTTCTTGCTTCTTTCAAAAATTCATTACACCAAATACTAAGACTATGAACATACCCTGAACTACATCTAGGGTTCTCATTTGTCTAAACACAATCATTTACTCAACCAATCCCAATATAACTGAAAGTAATCAGAACATACTTATTTCATGGACTGCTCTTCCTTCAGGCGGTTGAAGGCTTCCTTGAGGTCATCGTAATGTTTCTGGAAGCATACTCAATAGTTTACAGATATTATTCAACTATGAGAGGTCCTAATGACCACTTCTCAGCATATTTACATATTGTCACTGGTTAATTTATTCCAAGTTGAAGTATTATTAATCACAACTAAACATTCTGCAGAAGGTTTAACATGCCAGAGAACCTAACAACAAGGCTATGACAAGGCCACATTAATTTGACCTCTGGGTACTTTGAAAAGCAGAAAAGCAATTTTAAGAAGATCAAGAATAGAAATTATATTAATAGAAGGTTACTTTTGAAACTATTTTATAATTACCCTTAACTCTTTTATTCAAGAGATGGTGATGAATCCACTGCACTCTCCTCGTGCAGAACCTCAACATCATCTTCAGCCTGAAAAGAAGACATTTAGACAACCTTATCTTTTCTGTCCTAAAAGACGTAAAGTATTAAGTGATCTTTTTGGACATTAGATTTGTCAAAATAACAAAGCTGCAATCTTTAAAATAACATATCAATTTTATGCCTGTTGCTTATTAATTTTTTTCAAGGCACATAGACCACACACTGTTCTTTTGAAATTATCTTCGGTACATTTTTTTTCTCTTATGTAAAAAAACAGTTATTTATAAAACATGACCACTCAGACATATAAATTTTATATTTTTCCTACCTTTCGCTTATTGGATTGTTCTTCCACTTCCACATACTTCACACTGGCACTGAAATGAATGTTTTTTATTAACCAACTGAAAAAACGTAAAAATATTGATTTTTAAAAATGAATGTACTTATGTTTTTCCCGTCTAGAACGGTATGGCAATAATTATTATAAATACATTAAAAAAGAAATTTAAAAAAAGATTTAATAAATTTCTCATTACAGAAATGCTACCGGTAACTAGAATCAGGTGACAGCAAAAACTTTTGCTTGATGGCCTTAGATCCTTTTAAATGATTTCCCCACAAAGAAGTGTTTCACTTTGCAATTACCAAAGTAAATATAGCAGTATAAACAATTTCATAAGTTCAGAATATCATTTAATGGTAAACAAATGCTCACATCAAACTTTTGAAGTTGTTCATTCCCTTTTCAAGGGCTTTCAGCGCATCCCTCTTGCGGTCAGGCAGGACCTTGATCATAGTTTTTACGATGCGGGTTGACAACTTGTCCTTCACCCGCACCGCAAGCTCCCACAGGCTGTCCTCCAGGGATGCCACTGCAATGTACAGGGAAAACTTTCCCATCACCTTCCTCAGGTTCTGTAATAAATAGATGTATTTCAATTATTGTACTTGTCCATAGTAACCTTTTGTAAGATCTCTGGAGTCATCATCTTCTTGCATGCTGGAGCATGAATACTAAGCATAAGGTTCCATGGAATGCTTACTACATAAATGGCCTGATGTTATCATTATCAGTCTTGTGACTAAAAATGGTGCATTTCCTTTAATTCTTCACATCCATAATATCCATGACAAATATAAAACATCTTTTAAGTATAATGCCACCTCATCATATCTGCATTTTATGACTAGAAAGATTGCTTAGTAAATGTTCAGATCTATATAAAGGTAGTTTTACAAAATCAAGTGAGGTAAAAACATGTATATATTTTAGTTACATATTCATTGAAGATGAGGCCAATCGTCCTCTTCCAATTCTTCGAGTCCCGATCCTCCGGCCTTACATCCCTCATGATCTTAGCCTGAAAATAAATGAAAAGAAAAACATGTTAAGGTAACATTACAAAAAGGAATGATGAGTAGAATAAGAAGGCTGGATATGATATAATAAATATGTTTTAATGTTATTTAACATTACACAAGCAGCAAGGTTGAAGAAAGTTAAATAATTGATTAATGATGAAATGGATGAGCAAAGTTTAGATCTACAATAACAAAATTATATATTTACCAAGAAAGTTAAATGAAAGGGTGGACCAATTTCTTATAACTGTAAAACAAGGCTCTGTTTGCTTTCGATTACAGAGGATATCACAATTCAATCAGAAGAATGTTGCAAGAAAGTTATTGGCAAACTTGAATTATAAAAATCTCTTTCAGAAAGCACAAAATATGTAAGTCTTAATACTAGACGTAAATAAACGTTTACAAAATATATCATTTAAACACATGGTTTGAATGTGAATCAAGTTTGCTTTCAGAAACTATACTATATGCATTGACATTGATGTTAGATCTCAAGCACCAAGTTGTCTTACCTTATCCAGGAACGAAAGCGGCTTCCTCATCTCTTCCTGCACCATGTTATGATGGAGTCCAAGGGCTAGAGCATTCTCCCGTGGAATTGTGTTGCAGTAAAGATGGCACTGCACTCGTGAGGGTGTCTGTACACCTTTACACCTTAAGGTTTAAAAATTGAACTATAGGCATGGTTAAAAGTGGTGTCACTATTTTTACAATCAGGTTAACAAACACAATGTTCATACAATAACTACATCATAAGAATGCCCATTGTTTAATCCTGAGGTTAAACCAAGAAAACTCCAGTGATTGTTTTTGGTGCAATTTACTGCCTTCTTAAGGCTGTTTCTTGTATAATTTTTCCATTATTATTATCTTCCACATGTATGCCTGCATGAAGAATTAGAACGATCAATTTGTGAGGCAGCTCATTGAGTCAAGAGGTTTTTTTTACTGACCAGCATGCATATATGTGAATGATACTTATTCTTGCATACCTAAATATGTAATTTCAAGGTTAAATTTAAAGGAGTAAGTGTTGTATTGAGATATTCCTACTAAGTGTGGGTGCTCAGTTGTTGATTGACACAAACATCATGATGTTCAATTATTTTTTTAAAAGGTTTATACTCTTATATAAGGTTGTGGGTGCACAAAACCCTCTCCTAGATGCAGATGAACTGATGTCTGTGGAAGACCCCCTAGGAGTATCACGCACAGATGAAATGGAGCAGTTTCTGATGCCTTTGGATGACCTACTGGAAGTATCATACACGGATGATGTTCAATACTTACTGATGCCTGTTGATGACCCCTGGGGGTATCGTATGCAGATGAAGTTGAAAACTTACTGATGCCTGTAGATGACCCCCTGGGAATATCTTATGCAGATGAAGTTGAAAACTTACTAATGCCTTTGGATGACCCCCTTGGAGTTTCATTTGCAAGCACTGCTAGTGGTTAAAAATATTCAATGTCTATAAGCTACCAAATTAATAAACAATAAACCGCAATGCTAAGATAGGTTTTAAACCACTACCTGTACTGTAACTAAGGCTCTTATATGATTAAAACATGCAGTTATTTTAAAATTCATAAATTTGCAAAACTTTATTTTCTAGTTTACATCTTCATTGCATCCTTGTACACACTTTTGGAAATAAGTTAAAACTGTTCCAGATCCAAAATTGTTGTGAATGAATTAAGGTATATATATCAAAAGGTTATAACTGTGCTAAATATCTTATAAGTTATGCCCCGTGTTTGACTTAATAAAACAGCTTACCTCAAAAAATGAGTGGCATACTTGTTTAGCACAACTTACTTACCAAACTTTATGAAACATTCTATCCCTATATGTTAGACTACATAGGAACATTTTGGGTACTAGTGTGAAATTCATTTTTTCAACAATGTAGGGTCTCAGATGAGAGTTTTTGCAATGAGGTACCATAGATACAGAAGCAACCGAACGCTTAGACACCCTTTTTTATGTTAATAATAATTTCTCTTAACTAGTTTCCCTTTTATGGAAACGATTGGCAATA
Source organism: Mya arenaria (assembly GCF_026914265.1). Classification (NCBI taxonomy): domain Eukaryota; kingdom Metazoa; phylum Mollusca; class Bivalvia; order Myida; family Myidae; genus Mya; species Mya arenaria. The sequence goes on along the minus strand of NC_069138.1, from coordinate 10,955,348 downwards.
TCTTATATAACAATGAAAGATATGCCCATTCTTATGAAAACAAAAATTAAAAGCATATAATCTATTAGTTTATGTTATCATTTTGACAGATGACTATTTCCTTGATGACCTGAGTATTTCTGGACCTTTGTGTGCAAGTACCCCATGTAAACCTGATACAAGCCGGGTTTCTGCAGTGACCAGACCACAGAGATCTTTCAAGAACTTTCTTGAGCGTATGTAAGTTTTGAATATTTTATGATAATGAATAAAATAAGAAATAAAGCAATCAAATTGTGAGGAAGTAATTCATGATAATGAATTGATATGATTTAACATGCATGAGGCATGTTTTTCTCACTACGGTTCCTTGCCTGCATTTATTTTAAAGATTTTTAGTTGCTGTTGGGATTACACACTATTGGTCTCTTTTTTCTTGCATTCCAATCATCTTCTTGTTTTTGAAAATGTCATGAAACTGATTGCCATCCAAGTTTATATGCTATTCATTGAAGAAATGGGCAATCTTAAGCAGATTATTTCCTTGAAACATTGAGCTGACTAGAATAACAGGTGTGCATTAAAAAAGAAAGAAAATATTGAGATGAAAGATGTCCAGCTTCATATCATATCTAAGAGCTTGTTGCTTGAATAGCATATGATATCACAAACAAAGATATATATGCGCTCATTTTGGCTGCTTCTATTTTAAAACATACGTGTGCGTACATTTTTTGCTGCTTTTATTTTGAAAGTATATCAAAATTAAAATTGAAAAGTACTCTTTGAAAACTAGAGTTAGGCTAATTGGAAATAAAATATATAGCGTCCCCCTTTGACATACACTGTGTCCTTGCATGACCACAGAATTGATTACCTGTCAGACATGTCATCTTTTTTAAATGAAATTTGTCGCGTTTAAAATATTTGATCAGTGATAAGGTTTTTCTGTATTTAATCATTATTAACAAGTCATAATGTGTTACAGGAGAAGTAATTTCAGCCCAGAAAATGAAGAATAAAGCACTAGAAGCCTCATCAATCGCAGATGCCCTTAACTACAAGTGTTCCTGTAACAACCAGTGTCTCAAGGGCTATACATTCCGTCAAATCAGATCTGAAAGAAAAGCATTCTGGGAGAAACCACAGTTTGATAGAAAAAAAATATAAGAATGTATTTATTAGATACAAATAAAGAAGGAAGATTTACCTATATATTTTACAATAAGAAAAAACTATTTGTGAACAGCTTCCTCAAACTTTTAAGAATCAATAAAAATATTTTTTACTTATCAAACAATGACTTTGCACCTAAGGGAAAGTCCAAAGACGCAAGAACATTGAATGCCATTAATTGGTTGGAAAAGTGTGCATCATTCTATGGAGACAGAATGCCAAATAGTAATGACATTCTCCTTCCATACAAAACTGTTAAAGAATTCATATATACAAAATACACACGTGAAGAGGACCATCCAGTAAGCAGAGCTCAATTTTTCAAGACCTAAAAAAGCTACTTCCCACACCTTTAGATCAAACAGGTTAGCTATTATCTTTTTCCCATGCTGTAATCTTGACAGATAATTTGAAGCAACTGTGCACTAGATGATTAATTTGCTAGAAAAAAAGAAAATTGTCGAATACTGACATAAAATTGGTAAATTAATGTGTACAATGCATTGAAACTTACAAACTGAAGTACCACATAGTTTACAATTTATTTAAGTATAGCAGTTATTTTGTATTTTCCATTAATAATGATTACTGAGTATGTCTACCTAGTAGAAATCATTCCTAATGCGTGATTGGCTAGTCGTGATATCACGTGATATTACCAAGTAAGGTAAAAAGCTTAAATAGACCACTTGTTTGGAGTAAACTTTCGTAGCACAGTGGATACAACACTTGACTGCAAATTTGGCGACACGGGTTCGAACACGTCTCCATTAATTTTTTTTCATTTTGGTAGACAACCTTCTTACAATTATGATATCAAAGCCAAACACATTCTATTAAATACTTGTCCTGAGATTTGTTACAGAAAAAACATTTTGGTTCCAATCTGGTGTACAGTCCCTTTAAAATGATTTATTACCTTCTGACATATATATTTAATTTAAGTGACAATTATATAAATATACCTTTAAGAATCACATTATACAGTGTCATTTTAGGTAGCACAATTACTTACAACTGACTTTTTATGTATAAAACATTATGAAGACATCAAAACTAACATTATTTTGTTCGTTACCTTTTGCTTTCTATTTTGATTGCTTCTGAATGAGTATTAAATAGCCTTTTATCAAAAAGAGGATAATTCTTACATGAATATATTGCAATATACCTGTAAAACTGAAGTTGTGCCATTTATCAAAATTGTGTATATTGTGGAAGGATGTTTGATATTACCTTGGGTGCAAATCAATCATATGTACTGCAAATGGTAGCAATTATCTGCTAAAACTAAAACAAACTTAATTTGAATGTCAATTCCAGTCAAACTCCTTCTCCAAATGTTCGACTTGTGTGTCCTTGGAAAGACAAAGAGAGAAAGCTGGTAGTGCTGTTGACAGGGCCAAGTTCTCATCTTTGAAAGATGAGCACCATGAGCGTCAACAATAAGTTTTGCCTTTAAAGCTGAACTCTCACAGATTTACCGTTTTTTCCAACTTTTTTATATTTTTTTCTTAGAATGAAAAAGTCCTATACACTTTATTCGATTGACTTAAAGCTGCACTCAGATTGAACGTTTTGATACCTTTTTTATTTTTTGTCTTGGAACGAGCCAATTTTTGCGAACATCCATGGAAACCAGTTATTTAAGATTGATGACAAAAAAATCAGATGGCAGAGTGTTATATATAAGTTCAAAAATTGATATTTTATGCATTTTTCTTAAAACGTTAGTAACGGTTTAAGCCATAAAACATTCAGCAATCTTATATCATTGGTTTGCAGATGTTTTCCCAAAAATTCGCTCTTTCCAAGACAAAAAAAAGTTGTTAAAATGGTCAATCTGTGAGAGTGCAGCTTTAATAATTCACACAGTTGTTAAAGGCCATCACATTATGATGTTTGATAACTCCATATTATTCTTTAAACAAAGTATGGCCCCTGATTGACTATGGAACTTAGGGTAAAGTTTTAGGGCAGGTTTATTGATTATATCTTTATACCCTTCATTCAATTGACTTAATACCTCACACAATTGTTCAGGACCATCACAGAATGAGGTAACATAACTCAATATTATCCTTAATGCAAGTTATGGCCCCTGATTGACTTAGGTTAAAGTTTTTAGCGTGGGCTAAAGCTTTAGGAGAAGTCGGGCTTTTAATAAAAAAATATATACCCTTCATTCAATGCACTTAACATTTGCACAATTAATGACGGCCATCTTGCGATAAGGTCACATAACTCCATTTTAACCCTTAATACAAATTATGGCCCTTGATTGATTTTTTATCAATTTGTCTTTTAATTCTTTATATAAAGGCACAATGTTTATATTCTTAACAACATTTTCATCAAAGGCAAACAAGTTGTTTGAATGACTTGTGTTATTTTCCGGGGGGGGGGGGGGGCTGGTGGAAGGGCAGAGTGAGAGTCACCTTATGTATCGAATAATTTTTGCTGGGTCTTAACAGAAAGAGACGTGGTATATATTCGAAATGTTTGTCGAGACCTTTAATGGGAATGCGTATGAGGCCCCTAGGATCAAGGTCAAGGTTACTTTTTTACAGAAAAATGGTTGGTATTGAAGTAAGGGTTACATATTTTGACCAAACTTGGTATATAGGAAGAGTTTATTGAGATCTTTCATGAAATTGTGTTAAGGGTTCTGAGGGTTATGGTCTAGGTCAAGGTAACTGTTGCTAAAATAGAAATATATGGTAAGTATTGAATAACTCAGGTAAGGGTTGACATAGTTTGTCCAAATTATATAGGACATTAGTTTATGCAAGGTCACTGTTACTTAAAATAGATTACTGTTTTAGTTACGGTTGGCACACTGTGAATACACTTGAGGAACAGTTTATGGATGAATTCCATGGGATTGTGTGTGGGGCACTTAGGATCAAGGTCACTGTAACAAACAATAAAAAAGCAGTTGAAACTGAATCTCTTCCGCTATTTTTTATTTTTATTTTTTTGTCAGAATGCGATTCTTGTTCACTTTCTAAGTTGATTGTCTTATTATGTTTGACAGACACATATTACATTGTTAGTGTATTCACTCCTAAGTTATGGAAGATAATAAATTCTTATATGTTGGAAGGAGCAAATGCTGGGATCATTATCGCCTAAAGCTGCAATCTTACAAAAAATGTCTCAGAATCAGCTGTTTTTAGTATCAATGCCATCAAAAATGTCATGTAAGATAACTAACAATGAAACACAGATCAGAATTGTCTGGAAAACTGCCAAATATTTCATTTGTCTTACAAAGTAAGTAACACTTTTAGCCAGAAAACTTCATTTTTTTAACATATATATATAAACTGCAGTCTGATCAGTTGTCAGCAGTCTTGCTGGAATGCTTTCAAGACATTTTAGCAAAAAATTCATTTCCATGACAGCAATATAAATATAGATCATACCTAATTACAGAAAAGAGGAGTGGGTTAAACTAATACCTTTAAAAGTATTTCATATACCGGAAAAAAACCAAATGACTGTTTCTGTGTTTCTGTTTCGCCACACTTTGGGAAAAGGTGTGTCTCTTTGTTTTTGATAAATACATGTTAAGCAAACATTATATTGTTAGATATTTTGTGTCACAACCCTTCATTTTCAATTTTGAGACTGTAACCATAAACATAGATTTTTTTTTGGCCTTCTTTAGGCTCAGCCTTCATTCAGTGGAGTATACCAGAGTATATATATATATATATATATATATATATATATATATATATATATATATATATATATATATATATATATATATACCCAAATTAAATACATATTAAGCCTCTTGTGTTAACATAAACATATTAATAAGTAAGCCCATCAAACATGATAAAACATGATTGTTGATTGCCTAGAAGCATGGCTATGATAGGATAGAACTGCATGTGATTTTATATGGTAAAAATATGTGATAATTCAAAAATAGAAACAAAAACACAATTTCTGCTTGTCATCCACGTTTTTCATGTGAAATTTCTTCATATTTTGCTGATTTGATATGATTGTAAACAGTCACAAATAATATTTTCCAAAGCCCTTTAAGATAATAGTAAAATTTGCTCCTTCCAAGATGAAAAATAAAAAAGTTGTAAAGACAGTAAAATTGTGAGAGTGCAGCATTAAGTATTAATTCATTTGTTGACTGGTAATAGAGTTTATAAGTCTAAGGCCAATATTAATTTCGAAAGTAAATCATTACATTAAGAAATACAAGATTCTCCTGGTCCCCTTTATTTCATGGACAAAAAATCCACACAACCTACATTATAATACAAAGGGTTTGCCCATATCTTAGTAATACACCTTATAATTCATGAAGACTGAATGAGATTGTTATTTAGATGGTCTGCAATAAATGAACAAATGTTTTTGACTAATTTCTTTGTTAAATTTGTAAGGATGGAAAGGCGTTACTACTACCAGAAAAGAGATGCCAGCAGAACACAACAAGAAAGCTACCTCGCCCTGATCATTGACGGCATGGACCAAGGTTTGAAATTCCTCTTCCTTTCTTTGACTTTGTATCAAATACTTATAGCAATATCAAAAATGTGTTCATACACTTTAAAATCAGCAAATAAAAAAACATTACTCCTTCATACCAGTATGCTTTATACTGTTTCCAGCTAAGTGCTTTAAAATGGACTATTTAAATGTATGAACTTTAAGGAAAGGCCAGCTTTGACACCCACATTATGTTTGATGGTAATTCTAATACTAATAACATATTGTTAATGTTACTGGAAGTGTTCCTTTAGGAATTTGGAGCAATGGTTATGATATGTGAAGTTCAATGGACTCTCATTGTCAGAACACACAAAATATGTTGATGACCTACATTGTTTACCTTTTCCATCTGCTCATCTGACTCCATCGTTCCAACTGTCCGTGTTCACATTTGTATATTTATTGTTTATAACTCAGCCATTCAATATATCAAATTTATACTTTCTTAAAGGCTCACAGTTACTATGAAGTCTTTTGAAATGTAATTTATGCTTGTTTATTAAGGTTTATTTCCTATTGTATACTTAAGAATTTGTTCAAACTTTCAAAATTTGGTCAGAGTACTAGCAATGTAATTGGGACTAGGTGTGTTTTACATGCTTAAATTTTGTCTGATGTATGGCCCTTGGTACACTAAGAAATTCTGAATTGTTCAGATGACAATGACATATTCTAGTTATTTAGTGATTTATTGTAACTGACTGAATGATATAATTCGGTACAAATCTTAAAGTTCATAACTGTTAAATCAATAAAACTGTAATTATTAGGTCATTTTAAATATTTTGTTACTGTTTTATTTTTCAGCAAAGACGAGTCTGCCTCATTTTGCAGGAAGGCAATCAAAGATTAGTAATTATTGAAAATTGGAATAAATATTTAAAAACTGGTTTCCAAATAATTCGAGATAAATTCATGATGTAACTGGAGAAATTGAGCTTATTGTTTTATGGTCATCTTGAGCTTATTTTTCAATTTATAAAAAAAAACTACTTTATCATAAGTAAACATGTTCGTTAATTGGCTATATTCTAGAGCATCAGCAATGTTGACCTGTTGAAAACCCACGTTACTGGTGTTATTAACCACAGCAATGGAGGCTTTCATTCCTATGTGGATTTCAACCAGTTCCCACATGATCCAAATCTTACAATCAACATTCTGCTGAGGGCTCTCAAAAAGTCTGCAGACAAACAAGTAAGAGACATTTTAAAATATAAAAATGCAAAAAGAATGGCAGGATAAATTGCTATTACCTCAGAAAACGTTACAACTAGTTTGTCTCTTAAATATTAACATGGCCAATCTACAGGGATCGTGATGTCGAACAAATGCACCTGCATCAATATCATTCAACAGACTTTAATGCCCTCTGACCTTAAAGTAACACAAATATTTCTTTAGCCTACCAATAGAATTTGTTGACCTCTAAAGTTAGAATTAGAAGTCTGTAACTCAAACTATTTTTATTTAATGGCAATGTTTTTTATTAACAGTCCATTGGCACTTGTCCCTTATTGACTAAATTTAATTTCTGCTGTTGGTTAATTCATACATTTTCACTGTTCATTGTTGTCAAAATTGAGTGAAATTATGCTTACCCTGACCTCTTAAAAACAAAGACACAGATGCATTATTGTTTGTTTTAAACAATTTAAATTAATTGATCATCTTCAAGTAAGTTCTAAACAGTTTCTCAATGTTTTATTCTATTTCTGTTTTCAGATGAATTTCCTTCCACTTACAGTTTGATAACTGTTGTCGCGAAAATAAGAACCATTGCGTGTTGGCCTTTGCAGAACTTCTGGTCTCATTGAATATTTTCAAAAACGTAAACCCCACAAACTGTGCAAATGTTTTCATACACTGATGAACTCAAAATAGTAAAATGTGCCTCAATTGAACAAACTTCGCTATGTAGCATACATATGTTTCTGCCTTAACTCACCTTATGAGTGCCCTGAAAACATGCAAGAGCCCTATATTAATAACCCTGTTTGTTTTTCTGTCTGTCTGTCATAACTTTTTATTCATTTTTGTTTTATTATAGACATTGATTCGATTTTAGATATCAACCACAAACTGAAGTCATTTGATTACAATTATACAATGTTATTCTATAAAAATAAATCTTAAACCTATGAAAAGTTTTAAATGGAAATGAATGAAACATGAACTTATTTACATATATGGCAATGGGATCTCTAGCTTCAAGAACCATAACTCTGATTCTTATTGTTCCAAACATTGCCTCCATTGACATATAGTGATTTAGCAAATTAATTTCCTTTTAATCAGAACATGAAAGACTGAATAATTAGTCGGTAACATTGTGTATTTGAACCCATTTGTATGATTATACAAAAGCTAACTTCATATTATAGGCATTCATGTCACTCTCAAGATTGAGCTGCTGCTGAATGATTATTTGCATAGTCATCCTACTTTTAGATTGAATGTGTTCATTGTATTGAGGTCATTATTATTCATAGATTTATATATTGGGTCTCGACATGATATTCAATCACCTAACTGTAATAAAAAAGTATAAGTTGGTTGTAGGCCATGTTTTACTGATAATATAAGCTAATGTTGGCCCTGTGGCTATCGTGCACAACAGATTTGCAACCTTTGCACATAATGAGGATTTTCAATAGACATAAAGCATGATTTTTGATTATAACTGATTGTGCAAATTTATGATTATGCAAATATTTCATGTTTATTTTATAGATCCATATATTGTTTTTGATGGTGGGCCACACCCATGAAGATGTCGTCGCCCAGTTTTCGCTGATATCTAGAACTCTTAAAACAAAAGATTGTGAAAGAATTGAATCCTTAATGACTGTCTGTAACGGTGAACACATGCATACAGTGTATGACGTTAAAAACTGGATCTTGCCAAATGCTAACAAATTCAAACTAATAACAGCACCACTTCATTATTAATTTCAAAAGAAGGGTGGCACTATTGATGTGTGTTACAAAGGACTCAAGAGTCAGGATTGGATTTTACTGGATGGACATTTTCTAAACAAACTACCAATTGGGAAACCACATATAGTTATACGAGATTTTTTCCAAAATAAGTGTTGAAAAAGTGTGAAACAAATTGAAACAATTAAATATATATTTAATGAGCATTCCAATTATGTATATTGGACAGATTTTTTTCAAAACTTAAATGGAAATGCAATTGAAGACACACCATGGATTTTACCCCTCTTGCCAAGACAGAGTTCACAGATTCCAGCTTCACTTATTGTTCATGTTCCGGAAACAGTTCAGGCAGCAATGGAGAAAGAATTACGAATTCCAGTGGTAAATAATTTATATTCAATAGTAATAGATTTTTGACAATATATTAAATTGAACTGTTTCATAAGTATTATAATTACCACGGCAAAGAAGTAATAGGCCACTTTGTTTTTAGTATAATTCATAATTAAATCTCAGAGAGCATTTGAACATTATTGCAATAAAATGAAATTTTACTGACTGGAGAGTCCATTTTGGTTGGGAATGATATTACACATCATTTGCAAAAAGGGTTCAATGAATAATACTATTTAACTATCAAATCATTTCTTCAGTTAACCGTCTGCATAAAATGACAAAAATATTTACACCAGGGTTTCCATTATAGGTCACAAACCAGGCATCCAAGACAACCAGACAGAAAAAGAAGAAACCCATTCAAAGGAAACCAAACAACCAAAAAAGTAAGTAATTTTATTTTGAACAGTATAGGATATTTAAATGGTATAATTTGTATGTATACCTTAAAGCTGCACTCTCACAGATAAACCGTTTTTGGCCACTTTTTTATTTGTTTTGGAATGAGTAAATTCTTGCCTAAATATCTGAAAATCAGTCATATAAGACTGCTGACAAAAGATCAGGTCGCAGATTTTCATAATTCAAGCTAAAATCATTAATTATGGCTAATAGCATTACATAATCTTTAAGGAATATGCATATTTTTAACATAATTTTATGAAAACATGTGATCTGACTTTTTGTCAGCAGTCTTATATGACTGGTTTCAAGGCATTTATGTAAAAAATGGATCGGTCAAAGACATAATTATAACAGATGTTGTCAAAATGTTCAATCTTTGAGAGTGCAGCTTTAATATGATCAAAATTAGTTAAATAGTGTTCCAATTATAATCCCACCATTTTGTCATGAGGGCCATAAAGACATCACACTGGGGAGTCTAGCTGTAGGTAATTCCATCCTTGGACAATGTGACAAGTCTACTCATAAGTTTTGGAGTATCTGACTTCAATTTTGATACACATATAATAATTAACTTCCTTGAAAAGAGGTGCTGTGCAATTGAACATTATTATGTGTATTTTATTTTAGATTCATTGCCCTCTGATTACTTTAAATGTTATCTCTTTACTGGATCAAGTCTACTCTAGTCCAAAACACCATTTGATTTTATGGTTTTGACTTAACAAACATGTTTTAGAGTTTTTGCCATTCGATCAAAAGACGGTATACATCCAGTGATATAATCACATAATCAGACCTGCTTAAAACATTGGGTCCGCCGTAACTGTTGTCTTAATGGTTAAGATTTCAATCATTTTCACAGATTTGTAGAGTCCTTAAAATTGGTGGACCTTACATTACATCAAGTTAATATCATCTTATAAATAACTAAGCATGCAGGCCTTTGTTGTCTTATTCAGCTAACCTTTCTTAAGTCTTTCTTAAGTGTTAAGGCCATAAACTCTGAAGTGTTTACAATTTGTGCTCTGCTCTCAATGGTAAAAGTCTGACTTACCTGTCAATGTTGCCTTAATTTAAATGATATGATGCTATATTTACTAATGGTGTACCTAATTATTACAGACCTATTTTATCAAAATAATTTAATAAGATCAAGTCTTATAGATCTCATTTATTTGGCAGCTGTTATCATGTGACTCACTCTCCTCAAAACCATTTAACTACAATCACTATGCCTATTCTTAATCATTATGAGTTTACTTCATGTCTTCTCACTTGTATTAAAACTATATGTCAACTATGTGCTCATGCTAGTTCACAGTTTTTTACCCTTATATTATTCATCTGGTTGCAATTTCTGGTTCCACTTTTCAGAGAGAAAAGTAAGAGTTTTCATGGTTCAAAAAAACAATGACAATTCCAATTGTGGACGAAAGGAAGAGGAATTTCTTATGGAATATATTCTAAAGTGTCTTAGAACTGTTCATACTGACCTTCTTCCAATTTTTTGTTCTAGTTTTGTCAGTTTTGTTGAACATGATGTGTTATTGGATCTTAATGAAATATGTTTATGTGTTGATAGCTGTAGGTTTATTTACTCATTTAGGACGAAGCCTTGCTTATAGGCATGTTGAACAAATGCAATTTTCAATGTTAATCTGCTTTGATTTTATCGGTAAATCTCATATGTTGGCTAAGTAGTGTTAAAATATTGCCTTTTTATTGCACCACTGCATTTGAACAAGCAAATGCTAAAACTAGCAGAAATTGTGTAAATAATTATGATGCAAACAATATGATGTGACAGTTGAGGTTATTTTGGTGTAGAATTTTGTGTTGCAAATGTCTTATCTTACTTTGAATTTTAACTAAGGAGAAATTGATTATTGTTAAATATTTGTTTTCAACCAAAAGCTTGTGAATATACATTATTTACACAGTTATGATATTTGACTTCAGGATTGGCATCCGGCCATTGTAAGTGCACATTAACTTTAACTTATGCTTTGGTCGTAATTAATTAGTTAATAGTATACAGTTAAAATATTCAAATGTGCAAAGACTAAAACACGTATAATAGTTGAGTGTTTCCCAGTTTCGATTGTAAAAAGAATTATCAGCTGCGGTCTGGCCTATATTTTGGCCATGCTTCGATAACTTGGCAACTTGGTACAAATGTTCATGATCATAAAATTGTATGAAGTTAACCACACATAAAATTACACTACTGACATAAGCTTATCACTTCTTTATATCAGCAAATAAATCATATAAAAAATTATCTAGATAAATACCAATGATATATTAATTTTGAGTGAATTTAAGAATCACAGTGCCTTATTCAAACATGTATGTTTTAAAACAATAACTAAACTTTGTGTACAACCTACCTTTTTGTTTCCTTTATCTTTGAGTTTGTAAGTAAAGAAACATCAATTATCAAGGTTATTTCTCACATACTGGACAACTTTAAAACATACTTTTTACCTTATTGATATCTTAATATTTTTAATTTTGTTTTGTACTTAAGATATATTATGGCAATTAGGTATTAGTTCTTGCTGTGGTGTATAAAAACTATATTGTAAAACATGTTATCATTTGTTATGCTTTTTGTTTTTGTGTGAGGTTTGTGTTTGGTTCCCTGGCACGATTCCATTTATATTTACATATTTTAAATCAAGTCAAAGTGGCTTTTCATATGGAAAAAGGGGACATATTACATGTAAGCATTATGAGTCCAAATGCCATGTATGTTTGCTTGTCAAAAAATCCAGACCCATTCTGGGAGGGAGTGGGGTCTTAGAGATATTATGTTTAATGTATACCATATAAAGCTGAATGAGTTAAGTGTAGACCAGTGGCCATTATGACAAACAGTCTCAAGTCCAAGTGTAGACTCAGACTCAGAAAGGCATTTTGATAAAGGAACACAAAATCATATTTATTCCATTTCATTTACAAAAATGTATGTTAATTATAGTAAAACTTTCAAATATGAATATATTTCAGCAAATGTTACCATAAATGCTCTGATAGAAGGAAAATTACAATGAAATGAAGTTTTGCCATAATGAGTCTTGAGTCTGAGCTCAGAATTGAGACTGTTCGTAATCACTGCCCCAGATGTATTCTTGGGGTAAATATCAAGTCCCATTTTATGATTTTAAATGTGTATGGTTATCCTTTGACACACCACAAACTATACGGAAAATCAAATACATTGTTTAAAAACCAAATGTGCATTTATATATAAATTCTGCTTCTTCTAACAATCTTGTACTGTTTTGTTTATAACCTGTGATATTTCAACATATATTTTTATGTATGAGACCTTCCAGCTGTTTAATAAATCTGATAAATTTGATTACCGGTAAATCATTTTGTCAAGTGCAACCAAACTCTTAAATACTGTCTTTTTGTATTTTTTGTATCATTCTATTTATGGCTGATTATAAAATGTTATCTTTTGAAGGTTTACAATCATATATGAATATTTTTTGGATTATTTATTGATTTACATAACCATACGAATTTCTTCTAAATCTTATTTTCAATTTTGATTTTTTTTTTTATCAAACTGCTTTTTTTATGTATTGTGCATATGTGAATCCTTTTGATTAGTTTTTGACATAGTTTCATATTTAAATTGAGAATTATGAAGAATACACTTCCAAACTTTCTTGGCATTAGATTGTCATGGCATTTTTTTATAAGATGCCTTTAAGTCTATTGTATGGAGTTTGTGTGAAAAATAAAATGTTATAAATATCATTGTGCTATTAAAGTTTTATTATTATGCCTTCAGCAGCATTTGTTGAAATTTGGAGAAAACTGAGCACTGAAACTTCCTTCAATAAAAAAACTGGTAAAATGTTTGAGCGCTCAAACAAACTTCTTTAACCGAAAAATGTTTTGGTGACCAACATATAGTACACAAATTGCTTTTACAGGAAAATGTTCGAGCGCTCAAACAAAATGCTTAATATGAAAGTGTAAGGCGGTCAAACAAACTGCTTTTACAGGTATTAAATAAATGTTCGAGCGCTCAAACAAAATGCGTTGAGTAAAAATTAATAAGACGCCCAAACAAATTGGTTTCATAAGCCAATGTTCGAGCGCTCAAACAATTTTCGAACACTGACAACTAATGTAATAGCTTGAACCATTTATCCATTCTATCAATATTCACATAATTTTGTTTGAGCGCTCGAACAATTTGTCCTGCTCAGTCCCACTACATGAGAACATTTCTCTGTGTAAAAATTATCTATGTTTGGGACCTAAGAAATTGAAAATGAAAATGGATTCTTGGAAAATGTTTGAGCGCTCAACGCGGTTAAACGAGTAAGTATTCATAACTAACTAAACAATACAAAACGTTACATGATAAACGGATAGATCGAATACACATGCAATAATTAGGACGCATACATGTCAACTGATCTAACTAAAATGCATTGTAAACATATATACTAAGATTTCTTAATATGTCTTCTTTATCAGACGTAATTAATTGGATAAACATGCATGTTTGGTCTACGTCTATGAAATAGTGGAATACATTTACGTCTTATATCAGAGTATAGGTCACATTCCAGAACAAAGTGGTATTCGTCTTCTAATATTTGACACTTATTACATTTTCGCTCATCAACGGATATTGGATGGGGCTACGCCCATCCTCTGGATCATAAGTATGTGCAGATACACGTAACCTTGATAAACTAAATCGAAACATTTTAATACTGCACGAGATTAGGTAAGGGTTGAAGTTTAAAATATGCTATATTGTTATAAAACAAAGCTCAACTAGAAGGTTCTAATCATCCGTTTCAGTTTTAGATAAAATTATCATTTAGTCTCTGTTTTAACATAAGCAAGAACTAAATTATCATTTCCTACTTCTCGGTAGAGCCATACATCATAAAAACCGAGTGAACTCAACATATCTCGTAATAACGAACACCAACTTTTCTTATAAGGGTTCCTTTCACAATCATTCAATAAAGTTCTCATTAAACTTATTATCACATGTACGTAATAACTTATTACAATTCTTTTTAATATTATTGTATTTTATTGTCTGATAATTAACACGTCCAAGCTCACTATAAATAAAACTATTCTGTGTACTTCTTTTAACACCCAACAATTGTTTACAATTGTTTACAGTATTGCATATGTATTCGCTTTATGGCGTTGCCATTGACAAAGCCCCAGTCTTCACATCCATAAATTAGAATGGGCGAAATAAGATTATCAATCAAATCTAACTGTTGTATAATAGTAAGGTCTGTAAATCTATACAGATACTTGTTCATCTAAAACCGTTCCCAGATAATTAATCTTATTAATTAATTTTATTAATTTGATAATCTGAATTTCATTACCATGAGGATTTTAATGAATATAAGCTAGCAGCCTTAAAAACAATTATTTTTGTTTTATCAGTATTCACAACTAATTTCCAACGTTCACACTATCTGACAATAAATTAAGACTTTCTTGCAATTCCACAGTATTATTTGCAAACACAATATCATCGGCATATAGTATTAGAAAAAGTTTAAACGAATCAATATTGATACGTCCATTAATACCCTTTTCATAGAAAATTGACTTCTCCATACAGTTGTTAGCTGTCCTACCATCGACAGCTTCAGGGGGGGGGGGGGGTCTTGTCTGCCACCATTCGGTACTGACGATATTTCACCTGTTCTGTATTAAAAGTGTTTTTAAATATTTTAACCACAATTTTAAGTCCTTACACCAAACCTGCGCCAGTACAAGTATAAGCCAGAGGATGTTATATACAAGAAGAAAAAAGTATCGTATTAATTACTTTTTTCGGTCTGCGCCAGATTTTACCCATTTGAATATGCATCGCAGGTGCGTGATCATAATATAGGACAGGGGTTCAAGACACATACAGAATATAACATTTTCATACAGCCCTGGTCCAGTGATATATATATCTATACATATTTATTGGTACTATGGATGTGTAAACCGAGTATTTAATGGATTAAAGTAGTTTTTTTTACGTTTGTACTAATATTGGTTTTTCTTCTTGACAAATCCGGGCGCAAAATAATAATTATGGGTTCGATTATATATCTTTATTATGGTGACTTGCATTTAATAATTTATGGTTTGATCAATGCATTAAATCAATTATTCCTGGTCCCTTTATGTAAAATCGAAAGAAGAAAAGAAATGTCTTGTCATAATGTAGAATGTTGATCATTTAAATTCTGTCTTTCAACCAAAAACTTCTTGTTGACTTTATACACTTAAATATTGACGCACGCACGCACGCGCACACGCACACGCACACACACACACACACATTGTTAGTTAGCCTTTAATCATGAACTTACAAAATCAAGACAAAAAGGGAAACAAACAATCAAACGGGTCTCAGTCAACAGTTTACGTTAAACCTAAGACCTTACATTATATATTGTTGTAAAAAAAATGTCAATTTATCTTTAAATTTATGTTAACGAGTAAGTTGTAGATACCAATTGTGATTGATTGATTTGTTTGGTTTAAACACATTTTATTTATCATAAACAAATAAACTACACACACACACACGCACGCACGCACGCACGCGCACACGCACACGCGCACGCGCACACGCACACGCACACGCACACGCACACACACACACACACACTAGTTGATTATAATATTGAAATGGATTGGAACGACTACATAGCTTATAGAGTTCCTCTCCATATGAATACAATTACTCGTTTACCAGAAAAAAGTGCATGCTTGACGATTAGACGATACATGTTTTCTGCGAGAACGAATGTTACTTATGCCAAATAACAGAACTAAGGATTGTGTGTTTAGATAAAGGTTCGATAGTTCAAACAAGATGTATACTGGATACAAATTTAAGCACAAGTTATTGTATAAAGCATATATAAATAGGGAATGGAAATATATCTAGGAATAATATAACTTAAGTCCATACCATATGGGGGAAACTTTGCCAGTCAGGTAATGATCAGAATCGTTTCGAGTCCTGTATGAATTAATGAACAATATGAAATATTTTGGAGTTGCTCTCGTTGTTTAATTTGTTTAAATGTAATCCGTCATAAGAAAGGCTCGGGTGACCATCCTCAGCGTATTAGGGGTGTTATCGGGGTCAATGTTGTGCGTAAACTGTTCCGGGAACTGTTCGCGTTGTTTTAGAATGCAACTCGGGCTGCATGAACAATGTAATCTGAAATAAAAGAAATAGGGGTTGGAAGATCAACCTCAGCGTATTAGGGGTTTAAATCAGTTTTCCGGGTCATTGTTGTGCGTAAACTGTTCCGCGGACTGTCCTCGTTGCGTTAGAATGCAACTCCGGCTGCATGAGCAATGTAATCAGAAATAAATAAAATAGGGATCGGAAGACCATCCTCATCGTATTAGGGATGCAAATTAGTATCCGGGTTCATTGGTGTGCGTTAACTGTTCCGGGGACTCTCCGCGTCGCTTAAGAATGCAGTTCTTAGGGTTAATATTCTCAGCGTATTAGGGGTGTAAATCATCATTCGCGGTCTTTGTTGTGCTTAAACTGCTCCGCGGACTGTCCTCGTTGCTTTAGAATGCAACTCTGGCTGCATGAGCAATGTAATCCGAAATAAAAACAATGGGGTCAGGTGACCATCATCAGCGTATTAGGGGTGTAAATCATTATTCGGGGTCATTGTTGTGCGTACACTGTTCCGGAGACTGTCCGCGTAGCTTTAGAATGTAAATCTGGCTGCATGTGAAATGTAATTCGGAATATAAAAATGGGGGTCGGGTGACCATCCTCACCGTATTAGGGGTTAAAATAGTATTCGGGGTCATTTTTGTGCGTAAACTGTTCCAGGGACTGCCCGCATTGCTATAGAATGCAACGCTGGCTGCATGAGCAATGTAATCCGAAATAATAAAAAAAAAACATGCGGGATCGGGTGACCATTCTACGCGTATTAAGGGTGTAAATCAGTATTTGGGGTAATTATTGTGCGACAACTGTTCCGGGGACTGTCCGCGTTGCTTTTGAATAAAAGTTGGCTTCATTACCAATGTTATCCGAAATAAAAACAAATGGGGGTAGGAAGTCCATACTCAGCGTATTTAGGAGTGTAAATCGGAATTCGGGGTCATTGTTGTGCGTAAACTGTTCCGGCGACGATCAGCGTTGCTTTAGAACGCAACTGAAGCTGCAAGAGCAATGTAATCCAGAATATAAAAATCGGGGTCGAGTGACCATTCTCAGCGTATTGGGGTGTAAATCATTATTCGGGATCATTGTTGTGCGTAAACTATTTCGGGGACTGTCCAAGTTGCTGTAAGGGTTGGGTGACCATCCTGAGCGTATTCGGTATGTAAATAAGTCCCGCGTTGCTTTAGAATGCCATTCCGACTGCATGAGTGATGTAATCCGAAAAAAGTAAGGGTTGGGTGACCATCCTGAGCGTAGTAGGTGTGTAAATAATGCCATTCCGGCTGCATGAGTGATGTAATCCGAAATAAAAAAATGTGGGTCGGGTGACCATCCTCAGCGTATTAGGGGTGTAAATCAGTATTTGGGGTCATTGTTTTGCGAAAAACTGTAAAGAAGACTGTCTGCATTGCTGTATCATGCAACTCTGGTGGCCGGAGCAATGTAATTCGGAATAATAATGTGGGGATCGGGTGACCGACCTCAGCGTATTAGGGGTGTGAATAAATTTTTGGGGTCATTGTTGTGCGTAAACTGTTCTGGGGACTGTCAGCGTTGCTATAGAATATTATTCTGGCTGCATGGTCAATGTAATCCGGAATATAGAAATGGGGGTCGGATGACCATCCTCAACGTATTTAGGGGTGTTAATCAGTATTCGGGGTCATTAGTGTGCGCAATCAATTCTGGGGATCGTCCGCGTTGATTTAGAATGAAACTCTTGCTGCATGAGCAAAGTTATCCGGAAAAAATGGGGGTCGGGTGACCATTCTCAGCGTATAAGGGGTGTTAAACATTATGCAGGGTCGTTGTTGTGAGTAAACTGTTCCGGGGACTGTCCGTGTTGCTTTAGAATGCAACCCTGGCTGCATGTGCAATGGAATTCGGAATAAAAAAATGGGGGTCGGGTGACCATCCTCAGCTTATTAGGGGTGTAAATCAAGTTTCGGGGTCATTGTTGTGCGTAAAACTGTTCAGAAGACTGTCCTCGTTGCTGTCAAATGCAAGTCTGGCTGCATGAGAAATGTAATCCGGAATATTAAAATGGGGGATCGGATGACCATCATCAGCGTATTAGGGGTGTAAATCTGTATATGGGATGATTATTGTGCGGAAACTGTTCCGTGGACTCTCTGCGTTGATTAAGAATGCAACTCCGGCTGCATGAGCAAAAAAAATCCGAAATAAAAAATGTGGGTCGGATGACCATCCTTGGCGTATTAGGGGTGTTAATCAGTATTCGGGGTCATTCCGGGGGTCATTGTTGTGCCTAACCTGTTCCGGGGACTGTCTGTGTTGCTTTAGAATGCAACTCTGGCTGCATGTACAATATAATTCGGAATATAAAAATGGGGGGGTAATGTGACCATCATCAGCGTATTAGGGGTGTCAATCAGGATTCGGGGTCAATGTTGTGCGTAAAAGTGTTGAGGAGAATGTACGCGTTGCTGTAAAATGCAACTCTGGCTATACGATTAATGTAATCCGGAATATTAAAAGGGGTGTCGGTCGACCATCCTTAGCATATTAGGGGTGTTATTCAGTATTTCTGGTCATTGTTGTGCGTAAACTGTTCAGGGGACTGTCCGCGTTGCTAAAGAATGCCATATTGGCTGCATTATCACTGCAATCAGAAAAACAAAATGGTGGTCGGGTGACCATCCTCAGCGTGTTATGGGTGTTAATAATTTTTCGGGGAAAAAAATTTGGTGGTCGGGTGACACTCGGCACAGCGTATCAGGGGCGCAATTCAGGATTCAGGGTTCAAGATATGAGTAAAAGGTTCAGAGTACTGTCCGCATGGCTTAAGATTGCCACTCTGCTTGCATTAGCACTGTAATACAGAGAAAAAGAAATGGTGGTCGGGTGACCCTCGGCACAGCGTATCAGGGGCGCAATTCAAGATTCGGGGTTCAAGATGTGCGTAAAAGGTTCAGGGTACTGTCCGCATGGCTTAAGATTGCCACTGTGCTTGTTAAAGCACTGTAATACTGAGAAAAGATTTTGGTGGTCTGATGACCCTCGACACAGCGTATCAGGGGCGCAATTCAGGATTCGGGGTTCAAGATGTGCGTAAAAGGTTCGGGGTACTGTTCACATGGCTTAAGATTGCCACTCTGCTAGCATAAACACTCTAATACGGAGAAAAAAAATAGTGGTCGGGTGACCCTCCGCATAGCGTATCAGGGGTGCAATTCTGGATTCGGGATTCAAGATATGCGTAAAAGGTTCAGTGTATTGTCCGCATAGCTGAAGATTGCCTCTCTGCTTGCATTCACACTGTAATACCGTGAAACATATTTGGCTGTCGGGTGACCCTCGGCACAGCAATACCAGCAATGAATGACACAGTGTTAGAAGCAAAGACATTACTCGATGCAAACAAAATAAAACAAGACCAACTCAACACCCTCATCAATCAAACACGAATTAAATTAACAGAATTAAACACGGTGTTAACCAGTATACAAACAGAACAAACAGCTACACAAGGGGTCAGCACACAACTACAACAACAACTATTACGACACGAAACAGATATCGGACAGTTACAAACCGAAGAAGCAAATATAACAGTCGACGAACTAAACAAACCCCAAACATCAACCCCTATGCCACGTGATGGAACTACTTTATTAATACGCGGTAACATAATCCATAAATAAATTTCAGATGACTTCACAACAAGACCGTCAGGCGGCAGAGATAGACTACAGAATAAAGTTTAAAATAAAGAATAGAGTAGGATACTCAGTGGTAATTACAGACGCTAATGATTTCATAAACAAAGAGACATTAAGGGCCGCCATAGCCAAAACAGCAAACGGGAAATATGTAAAGGGCAGAGATGGGGGGGGGGTGTTCACAGAATACATGGATTATAGTGACAATATTGAAGAACTTTACAAAACACCCGTGTACAAATACATGACCCCTAGGACTGTTTACCAATCAATGGCAGATGATGAGAAAAAAGCAATAGACGCCCTAAAAAAGTATGTAAACAAACACCCCTGTGTTATCTCATGGCATGACGGAGATATAGACACTAAATGTGAGTTCAATGGCAAGCACCTGCACATAGCTGTGTTCCCTGTAACAAATGAGGGCCAAATCGGGAAAAATACGATGTTCAAGAACGCCAAAACATTGATCCATTTCATGGGGGGAACCATCAGAACCCAGACCCTTAAGCAACCCCAAAATTTCCTCCAGTATATGTTGAAAAAGCCAAAAGAGTACTTAGGGGCAAACAATAATACATTACTGACAACAATGGACTCTATCCATAACCTCAGACTGGAGCCAATAGCAGATGCCCCCCCAACAAATGGCAAAACGACTCAGGTCACCGAAATCCAAAGTATTTGAGGACCGAAAAAGCATAATAGCTGACATGACAGAGACCTTAGTCGAATATATGAGTCGCTATAATACTATCGATAAACACAAGTTATTTGACAAGCTCATTACCCAGGAAGACCAAACAGAGGTAAACACAATGCTTATGATACTCCGCAACCCCCAAAGCGCCTCAATGATAAGAACTGCACAACAGGAAGTAGTCCTCCGCAGAAAAACTGACACAAGAACTTATCTAGATAAATTCATTGAGAGCGAACCCGAAGAATCCCCAGAATAGCTGACACCCTACGAAACTCACATCCTACTGCAAAACTGGTGTAGAGAACAAAACATCGACTCCCAAACGTTCTTAGGGGCACTGTTTCTGGTACTAGGGTGTAAACTGCCAAAGAAGAATACAATTTACATGCAAGGGGCCAGCAACGCAGGCAAAACATTTTGGACGTCAGCTGTCATGCCCGACACTGACCATATTGGTATGCATATCGTGTCAAAGGAATTTGCCTTCCAAGAATGTGTGGATAAGGACATAATTCAAATTTCAGAGTTAACTATAACAACCCAAGAACAGGCAGAAATCTATAAACAAGTCTTTGCAGGGGAACAACTCTACGTTAATGTAAAGGGCAAAAAGGGGGAATTACTAAAAAGAAAACCCGTGGTGTTGACCACCAACACCCCTATTTGGAAGTTCATTACAAATGAAAAGAATGCATTTCAAAACAGAATGTTTGCATTCCAACACCTCAGGCAATCAGGAGTCCTTGCAAATAAACCACTCGACAAAAAAGCAAACCCTGAATATTTCAGAATGGTCTTCCGTCTGATAAACTATGCTGCCGAACAAAACAAAATTGATCTCAACGAACAAATAATGTGGAAGAAAGACTTTGAATACATTTACACCGCGGAAAAATGTACTACTCCAGATTTAGAAAATGACGTCATAACCATCGACGAAACAATTTCAGTTATTTCTGAAAAAGAACCTATGGATGAATTCTCAGAAAACGGTGACAATGAAATTCAGCAAATTAATATAAATGTAAAAATCACTCCAGTTGAAGTCGAAGAACCGATGGATACAGTGGACCCCGTCAAACCTGAATCCCCACTCCCAGACTACACCGTCGTCTTCGAGCCGATTAAGCACGCTAGCACCCAGACGCCCTCATCCCCAAAGACCCCCGAGAAAAAAACAACAGAGACACAGACTAATTCTTGGGACTTATTCAGGAAAGATTCGCCAGCAACCCCTCCAGAATTACGCCGCTTCATAGACGAGGAGTTTGACAAGATAGAGAGAACCAACACATCATCACTACTTCCGGCCGTCCCCTCCACACCCCGGGCGCCATCAAAGCGGATGA
Source organism: Mya arenaria (assembly GCF_026914265.1). Classification (NCBI taxonomy): domain Eukaryota; kingdom Metazoa; phylum Mollusca; class Bivalvia; order Myida; family Myidae; genus Mya; species Mya arenaria. Next base: position 10,932,959 of record NC_069138.1, on the reverse strand, counting down.
AGATGCTTGCAGAAAACCTTCCTTCATTGAAATTGTTCTAACCATATAAATGTTTCTAACATATTATTATTCGAGTCAACTTGTATAATTCACGCATTCCTAAATATTATGTTAAATAATAGACTAGGCGGAAAGACGATTATACTATTGTACATAATGCTTGTATATATGTTATTAAAAAAAAACTCCAACCCCTTCGAAAGAAACTCTTACAAAATGTCAAACAAGAGTTATATCCCTTTGTTAGGTTTACATGTGAGAGGACCACGACACTCTACGGCAGGATTCGTCGATAATATTATATCATACCACATACTTACACTAAATTCAACATTGTTTACCAACACCAACCCCCTACTCTGCGCGCATAGCGCAGCTTTTCAGCCGGCGCGCAGAGTAGGGGGTTGGTGTTGGTAAACAATGTTGAATTTAGTGTAAGTATGTGGTATGATATAATATTACAGTGCTTACAGTGCTAATGCAGCAGAGTGGCAATCTGAAGCCATGCGGACAGTACCCTGAACTTTTTACGCACATCTTGAACCCCGAATCCTGAATATCGCCCCTAAAACGCTGTGCCAAAGGGTCAACCGACCACATTCTTTTTTCTCCATATAACAGTGCTAATACAAGCAGAGTGGCAATCTTAAGCCATGCGGACAATACCCTGAAAAATTTACGCAAATCTTGAAAAACGAATCCTTAATTGCGCCCCTGATACGCTGTGCCGAGGTTCACCCGACCACTATTTTATTTTGCTCCATATTACAGTGCTAATGCAAGCAGATTGGCAATCTGACGCCATGCGGACAGTACCCTGAACCATTAACGCACATCTTCAACATCGAATCCTGAATTGCGCCCCTGATACACTGTGCCGAGGATCACCCGACCACCATTTTATTTTCTCCGCATTACAGTGCTAATGCAAGCAGAGTGGCAACCTTAAGCCATGCGGACAGTACACTGAACCTTTTACGCACATCTTGAATCCCGATCCCACAATTGCGCCCCTGATACGCTGTGCCGAGGGTCACCGACACACCTTTTTTCTCCGCATTACAGTGCTAATACAAGCAAAGTGGCAATCTAAAGCCATATGAACAGTACCCTGAACATCTTACGCACATCTTCAATCCCTAATCCTGAATTGCGCCCCTGATACGCTGTGCCGAGTGTCACCCGACCACCAATTTGTTTTCTCCGTAAATAGTGAGCTTGGACGTGTTAATTATCAGACAATAAAATACAATAATATTACAAAGAATTGTAATAGGTTATTACGTACATGTGAAAAGAAGTTTAATGAGAAAAAATATCTTACTTAATTAAATGACTGTGAAAGGTACCCTAATAAGTACAGTTGGTGTTCGATATTACGAGATCTGGTGAGTTCATTCGGTTTTTATGATGTATGGCTTTCCAAGAAGTAGGAAATGATAATTTAGTTCTTGCTTATGTTAAAACAGAGACTAAATTTATAATTTTTATTATTTTAACTGAAACGGACGATTAGAAGGCTCTAGTTGAGCTTTGTTTTATAACAATATAGCATGTTTTAAACTTCAAACTTACCTAATCTCGTGCAGTATTAAAATGTTTCGATTTGGTTTATCAAGGTTACGTGTATAGGCACATGCTTATGATCCAGAGTGGAAGATGGGCGTAGCCCCATCCAATATCCGTTGATGAGCGAACATGTAATAAATGTCAAATCTTAGAAGACGAATACCACTCTGTTCTGGAATGTGGCCTAAACTCTGATATAAGACGTAAATGTATACCACTATTTTATAGACGTAGACCAAACATGCAAGTTTATCCAATTAATTACGGCTGATAAAGAAGACATATTAAGAAATCTTAGTATATATGTTTACAATGCATTTTAGTTAGATCAGTTGACATGTATGCGTCCTAATTATTGCATGTGCATCTGATCTATCCGTTTATCATGTGACGATTTGTATTGTGTAGTTAGTTATTAATACTTACTCGTTTAACAAACATGTATTGAGAAACTTATACATATAATACGGTTTCCTAAGTGAGTTAGTTTTTATTATTTAGTAAAACAAATTCGAACGTGATAGTTGCAAAATGATGTATGCAAATAGTTCTGTTGCAGTATCTCTACCCGAAACAAATTATGTACGCTTTTAAAATACTCATGATTGCTTAAATTAAAATATTTATTAAATATTACTTTTCACTTCGTTTGAACGCTCGAACAATTTGGCCTGTTCAGACCCATTGACTAAGCTAGTCTCTCTGTGTCAGGATTTTCAATGTTCGAGCGCTCAAACAAGTTAATTTCCAATTTGCTTAGAAAATGAAAATTTAAGCTGATTCTTGATGTGATTATTTAGTACTGATTTATATTCATTTGTACAATGATTCTCAGAAGTATGTTACATTAACAGTCAACAGTTATTATCTAATCTTATCTGATTCAGATAATACTATTACAATAGTGATTTTTAAAGTTTTAGTGATTTCCCTTCGGCTTCCTTTACATGTAGTGTCGTTTTGTATATAAGTTTGTCCGGTATAGGGAGTTACAAATATTTGCAAACAATACTATTGTATATATGTACATGTATACCCTTTATTTCCATTTATTTTTATTAAGCATATGACGTTCTAGACACGTAAATTTAAATTAATAGATACATTAGAACATATTTTGATTTACTGATGTATTTGCGTGTTTGATATTTATGTTATTTTTGGTGGTTAGTGTTGTAATTTGTATGCATGGACACACCTGAAAACACTATATTGTATATATATATATATATATTTCCACATGGGCTATGGCCTTCTGATTATTCTGTAAATAAATCTTGAATCTTGAACTTTCATATCGAATGATATAAAGAATGTTTTATTACTATTAAGGTTAACCAAATTGAGTGAAAACATTGAGCTATCGCACCTGATATTTACCTGTTAGATCTAACCTGAATGTACCTGTAGTTGTACACAAAAATAGGTGTTTATGCTCGGTTTTTACCGGTTTGGAAATAAACGTTACACTGAATTTGTCCCGGTCAAATGAAGACATCATTGTATTTGATAACCAGGCATCACAAAATGGCACCGCAAACCAAGCTTGTACATCATAAATAACACTTACACAACTTGCATGAAAGTTTAGAAATAAAAATGTATTTACTGTTAATTGGTCAACTTGAGAAGGTACCAAAGAGGGAGCCTGCGATTAGGATCCATATTTGAATGTATTTCGAGTTGTTGTTCCGGTTGACGAGACTTGAGCAATAGGTAATAAAATACACCATTCTTTATGTACTTAAATCGCATACATATTTGATACATTTATTACGTTAGTCTGATGAAAATGATATTCAGCCATGCAATATCTCCCTCCTATTTTTGAAGGTTGCGTGACCCCGGCGTTTATGAGCCATAAGCTTTTAACCATCCTCGAATGCAGGCTAATCTGCTTGTAACATAGCATCAAAATGGACGGTAAATGTGTTGTACACTGCTTTAGCTATTAACAAGGCAACCTTAAAGTAGCACTAAAGGGTTTTGGCTACGAAAAGCAATTATTATAAATAATTAAATAGTGTAAATACTTAGCTCAAAATTTTACCACTCATCTATCAGCATTGTATAAATAGCTTCTTGTATTTTGGATCCCTTGGATCAAAATCAAGGTCTCTATTGTTTTCACTAGAAACTGAATCTCGCAGCGAAGGCTGGAACTCTTCCCTCTTCGAAATCCTGGTTTTGTTATATTTCTGTGTGTTTTGTTTACATTTTAATTGAACTGTTTTATACTTAGATATATACAGGTGACTGACGACAAGAAGTCCTCAAAGAGGAAACCAGCGAGGGATATTCATGCTGGAATCACCAACCAGAGGATATATTTCAAGAGAGTGTTCCGGTTGACGGGACTTGAGCGAAAGGGTTCTGGCTAGGAAAGCAATTATTATAAATGATTAAATAGTGTAAATACTTAGCTCAAAATTTTACCACACTGAATCTCGCAGCGAAGGCTGAAACTCTTCCCTCTTCGAAATCCTGGTTTTGTCATATTCCTGTGTTTTTGTTTACATTTTAATTTAACTGTTTAATTCTTAGATATATACAGGTGACTGACGACAAGAAGTCCTCAAAGAGGAAACCAGCGAGGGATATTCATGCTGGAATCATCAACCAGAGGATATATTTCAAGAGGGTGTTCCGGTTGACGGGACTTGAGCGAAGGGGTTCTGGCTAGGAAAGCAATTATTATAAATGATTAAATAGTGTAAATACTTAGCTCAAAATTTTACCACTCATCTATCAGCATTGTATAAATAGCTTATTGCATTTTGGATCCCTTGGATCAAAATCAAGGTCTCTATTGTTTTGTTTTCACTAGAAAACTGAATCTCGCAGCGAAGGCTGAAACTCTTCCATCTTCGAAATCCTGGTTTTGTCATATTTCTGTGTGTTTTTGTTTACATTTTAATTGAACTGTTTTATATTCAGATATATACAGGTGACTGACGACAAGAAGTCCTCAAAGAGGAAACCAGCGAGGGATATTCATGCTGGAATCACCAACCAGAGGATATATTTCAAGAGGGTGTTCCGGTTGACGGGACTTGAGCGAAAGGGTTCTGGCTAGGAAAGCAATTATTATAAATGATTCAATAGTGTAAATACATAGCTCAAAATTTTACCACTCATCTATCAGCATTGTATAAATAGCTTATTGCATTTTGGATCCCTTGGATCAAAATCAAGGTCTCTATTGTTTTCGCTAGAAAACTGAATATCGCAGCGAAGGCTGAAACTCTTCCCTCTTCTAAATCCTGGTTTTGTCATATTTCTGTGTTTTTGTTTACATTTTAATTGAACTGTTTAATTCTTAGATATATACAGGTGACTGACGACAAGAAGTCCTCAAAGAGGAAACCAGCGAGGGATATTCATGCTGGAATCACCAACCAGAGGATATATTTCAAGAGGGTGTTCCGGTTGACGGGACTTGAGCGAAAGGTAGTTTATGAATTACACCATTCTTTATGTACTTCAAAACACATATTTGGTATGTTTATTTCGTTAATTCCATGTAATTTATATTCAGCATTGCAACATCAACTTGACACGTGCAGGTGGCGTGATCCCGTCAGGTACTTTTTACCGTCGATATCAACTTTCACCTTTTGAATGACTGTAAATAGCAAAACTGTTACTGTTTCAGTATTTTTCAGAGCTGATGGTTTAATTACTGTTGATATTTAATAGCAGAAAGGTCAAATTGCCTATATAGTTTTTAATAATTTATATTACTTTCTAATAACTTCATCATAATTGGAAAAGCTGTTACCCCTGTATTATTTCTTGATAGCTGATGTGCTTAATGGCAGCACTGGTAAATGACTTATAATGAGCAATCAGGACCCACGGGAAAAACATATATATATTGCTATTATAGACAGTGGCATGATACGTTGTTAATACCAATGATTCACTTTGATTATGTTTTGCATGTTTGTGTTGTCTGCAAAGAATGGAAGAAACTATATATAGAGTTCATTGTCTGGTAAAGGTGGATAACAAAATTAGGAATGAACCTTCATATGTTGGAGCACGTGTCAATCATTACTTTACCAAGAAATCAAACGTTAAAATTATAACACGAAATACATCGATACTTGCAATTGTATACACGCATGTTTTGAGCTCTAAAAAAGTTTCAAAAAAGATTTTCATTCAAATAAAAAATAAAGATTTTTGCCCGATGCGCGCGAGCACTTCTATAATATTTGGCACCAGAAGGTCCCGAAAGTGTTAAAGAGCATTTTCTTTCTTACGATTTCGGGCAAAGGGATGACATAAGCTTTAAACGAGATGATTACTTAATTTAGCACAATATAAATGCTGGAGATGTGACGTCTGCTCATAAAATGATGTAAATACGAACATAAGCCTCAGTTTAGGAGGTTGAAGGAAAGAAGGGAGAGCTCTTCACTATATATTAATGTGTCCCTTCTTTTAGCTACTAATGTTATTCCATTTTTCAGTGATATCAAGATAGCCAAGATCGCGGTATATTCGTACAATAGTAGGGTGGCATCTGTTGTGCGGCTTGTTAAATGTTAATTCGAGAGGTTAATACATCTAGAGTAACCGCTTAACTAGTTGGTGATTAAATAAAATTGCAAGCAACTTGGATGCATTAAGATGGTGAAGTCAAATGAAACCCCAATGCACAAAAAATGTATTACTCCAGAAAATCACGTTGTGTACACCGGCAATGAAAATCGACAACTGATTACTTGGAAGTGCATTCCAATGCGGTAATAACACAAGACAATGCAACGGTTAACGCAACGGTTTACGTTGCAGTACATCCCGCGGTCAATTCAGATAAAACCGTTGCAAGTTGCACCATCTTTCTGTCAATCATTTATAAAATTCTTTGTTAATAATATTTATATGATATAAGACGCATTGTTTAACAAATTTCCGCCCGAATTTCTCGAAACTTTTTAAGCTTAACAGGCTTAAATTGCTTATTTCAATTAGACAAAATACATACTGAAAATTGATTTTGATTAACGAAAAATGGTTCATTCTGATAATCATACAGATTATTTCTACAGAGTTTCTAAATATTCTTGAAGAAGTAAATATAACACATTTTTTACAAAAAACAAAAATAGTGAGATTAGCTTAATCCTGTTGTAAGGGACTTAAGAAGTTTCGAGAAATAAGGGCCCGTTTTGTTTTTAAGCTGTATGCCACTGCTGGGTAGTAATACAACCCTAAATCGGAATCTTTAATCGGCTGATCGACATTACACTTTTAACACTTGACAAATAATGCGCGCACGTGCGTATTAATACCAGCGCTTTGAGAGCTGCGGTGGTCATAAACTTGATTAATATTACCAATCTGCTCTAAGAGAAACATTATGCATAAGCTTGCTAAAACGACGCTGTTATGAGTATGCATTAAACATTTGTTTGGTGTTTGGTTAATAAAGTGCGAATAACCTGCATTTATCTATAATTACATAGTTTACGTACTTGAAAACGGACTTATTTTTATATCAACGAGTTAGAAAATGCAATATTAAAAGCAAAATACGCAAATAGTTTCGAAATACGCAAACTAAATCAAATTAAGTACATGAGTATATCTGTGCTTACAGTCTGGCCATGGCTGCTGATTCGGATTCGTACAGGTCTTTTCCACCGAAATTAAACCGGAAGACTCGGAAAATCCCGGAAAAGACATCAATCGTATTGATAAAATAAAACCATAATTACTAGTTTTTCATTTTATCTCATTACCAGTGTTTTGTTGATTGTTATTCATATTTCAAAATAGTTTCTATGCTTAACGTAAATCGGCATTTAGTGTGTACCTACTAACAATTCATGCATATTATACACTTTTACAGTTAAAATCAATGCGCTTAAAACAGGGTTTGTGATTTTTTTTCAAGGTAGTTCAGTACAGTGTCTTGAGCATGTTGCACATTTTTAAACCAATGATATAAATATGTTCAATTTGTCCATGAGTGACATACAAACTAGGAAAAAGTAAGATGCATTAATACATACGGACTAGATAGTTACGGGTTATTCGATCCAAATGAAATGTATCAGACGCCCCTGTCGTTGAAGAAAACCCTAAAGAATATAAAACATGTCAAATGCATTCTCAAGACTAACGACTTATTCAATTACATTTTCGTATAACTGCTTAGTCTTACTAATGAGTATTTTATGTGCCGAATACTCTTTTGTTTTATTAAGATACGTTTCAGCATGAAACCTTAATAAATTGATCCAAACACTATCTTTAGATGTATATGTGAATAAGTATTACAATAATATCACAATATCCACAAAACGTAACAGCAAAAAAAAATCAAGATGTAAGTGTTGTAATGTATACAGGCTTGAACTTTATACCAAAATTTCAATTAAGATCCAAATTGAAAACAATACTAATTTTGATGCAAAGCATCGTAAACGTTGCAAATGGTTTTGAAACATGACTTAAAGGAAGCAGATAAGTTTTATTCGGATACAAGTTTGAGGTACGTGGATTCTTGCATGTTTCAGTTATTGGACGAATTCGGATTTTCAGCCTTAGGTCTCCACCACCTTGGTCAAACTGATATAACATCAGTTTGGGTACAGGTCATGTTTGAGGGATCTCTTCCAATTTCGAAATCTCTAGGCCTAAGCGTTTTTTTCATATATTGATCGGACACCGAATTTCAGCTGAAAGTAATCTTAAGGTAACAGCGACATTGAACATAAAGGTCCATATGATCACCATGTCTCATTATTCGGAAGTGGTTCTAGACCATATTGATATGCCATTTCACTTCAAATTTTACATTTATTTAGGTGGTAGAGAGACCCGCCATCGGATCGTAATGTATATTTATAATCAAAAGGTTCAACTATGTGCTGATATTTTTACTCCGATGTGAAAACAAATCTAAAAATTTATCATTGATAATTTAATGGACTTTTACTCAACTAACATTCACACACATGTAAGTATACATATCTATACATCTCCTGTGGAGTAAATATCACTTCAGATCAGTTAGATTTACCTTAAAATATTGAAACAAGTATTTAAAAAAGCTGTTCCTTATTAAATTCATGCATACATTTACAAAAAGTTAGGTCAATTTGAGCCCTAAACACAGTGATAGCATCAATTAGTTTTCCAGGCTGTACGGGCAATTCACATGCGCACGGTTCCGCTAGTTGACGTACCACTGAAAAATATTATTTTTTTCAGTGGTATCAATTTAAAATCTTGAACATTTAAATAGTAAAAAGCTAAGTAGAATTTATAAACATGGGAATTACAGCTTGGAACATTGATGTGTAGTTGGTAAAATATTATAATTAATCTAGCTTGATAGGAAACGTCAGTTTAAGGTGTTACTAAGAATATTGAATTATAATGTACGTAATTAAAATACTACTAGATGTTGCTGATGTTATCAGAAACAGTAGCTTACAAAGGCGCATTCAAATATGTAGGAAGGTTTTGTCACTATTCGTAAATAGTAAGTGAGTAAATAATATGATCTACTTTTATTACAATGTATACAAGTGACAGTGATCAAGATCTTTATCGTAAAGTGGATTTTTCTTAGCAAAAAATCGTCATTCTTAAATAAAACAAACATATTTGTTAACAATGGCATCAAGCCAGCCTTAAGATGATTTCACGTTATCAGATCCAAAGGGAATTATCATGCTGCCCTCTGTAAAGTCATCTTTGTTTGAGTAGGGTTATGGTAGTGGAGCGAATGATATTATATATGTCTGACAGACACTTTGAAAGAGGTGAGAATTAATAATGTGTCTGAGTAGGAGAATGATTTCGGCAAGTCTGTGTTGAGCAATGATTGAGATGAGTATGATATAGTATATGTCTGAGTGGGGCACAGAATGAGGTAAATTTGATAGTATGTGTGTTTGAATAGGGCAATGATTCGGATGAGTCTCAGATTATCTGTGTCATGAGTAAGACAACGCTCGAGGTGATTCTTATATGTTAAGCCTAAGTAGGGAACGAACATTATTTGCGTCTTTGAATGACAGTGGTTGGATTGAGTCTACTATTTTTAGTGTCAGAGTTCTGATATTATTTGTCTGTAGGATGTGTTTCTGATATCGTTTGTGTCTGAATAGGGCCAGGATTTGGCAGATTCTGATGTATGTGTATGAGCAGAGAAATAATTTAAGGCAGTTTCATATAATTTGTGACTGGGATTTGGAAGTGAGCCTAATCTTTTGTGATTGCGTAGGGTTATGTTTGTGGTAAAAAAATATGATTTGCGTGCCCGCAATGGGATAAGATGGAGATGAGCATGATGTTATACGTGTCTTGGTAGAGCAATTATAAGGCAGAGTCTGATAAATGAACAAGGCATTGATGAAGATAAGTTAATTAGAAAAAGAAATTATCTTTGTCTGTGTAAGGCAATAATTGAGCAAAACGAACAAGAACGTTTTATTTGTGATAAAAAATAATTAGCATTTGTTGGCGATTTTATAACTTGTGTATATAGGCAAACGTTCTATACTTGTTCACTAATCAAAGGTTTTGTTCTTCTTTGAACTTTAGCGTCAAATGAGTTGGACATTACAATGCACTAAAATAAATAAACAAAATACATCAACCTAGCCTAAATTTCAATTTCTTCCCATTGACCGCCATTTAAGAGCACTGTCAGAGGAGGCTAATTCATATCTACTGTGAAAACACACCGCTTTGTATTCAACAAAACATGTGCGAAACAATTGAAAGGATAATGAATAGGTTCAAGTGGTGCATTGTCGGACTGAATAAAACGTTACGACTTTTCAATGTCATTATTGATCATTCAACTGTATGTACGAAACATTACTTAACCATGTAAAAATCAATTTAACAGACTTATTTCCCTTAAACAAATTGTGTGTATAGTTCTGGAATACATGATGCAAGGCAAAATATGTCAATTTGACACATTTTCAGCGTAAATATTTCACAAAATGCATTTCTCTGTATAAAAAGACTACAAAATCGCACTTTTTCCACCCGGTGATTTCCATCTGTTCTTGGACCTGGTAGAAATACGCTTCCCTGAGTAACACCTGGCCATTCTCTAACCGACAAAAATCATTGTTCTTACAGCATTCCTCAGGGGTTTGCATTCGTAATTTCTTAGAGGCGGGACACCTGATCTCAACCAGACCAACATGTCGGTCGATCGGTAGTTCCGTCCGTTGGTCGGTCGATCCAACGGTAGACCAAAGCTTGTACGAGTGACAATTGACGTATGGGCATCAACCTTGACAAAGGTTAGGCCTTCCCAGTTGATGACCCTTATTTCATTTGGGGCTCATAGGGTCAACGATCAAAATCACAGTGACCTTTAATGGTGAAAGATTGTCGAAGCTTGTCCGAGTGATAACTCCACACTACCTAGACCTATGGTCAGCAATCTTGACACGGAGGCGAAGTCTGACCAGCGGATGACACCTATTGATTTAAGGGGTATTCGGTTAAAAGGTCAAGGTAACAGTAACCTTAAATTCTAAAAGGTTTTCCGAAATATAACTCAACAATGTCTGCACCCATCTTGTCCTTGGAGGTTGGGCCTGACCAGTAGATAACCAAAATTTGTTCTAGATGTAACTAAGCCAAATGTCAAGGTTACCTTGAACACAAACAGGTTTACCAAGCTTCTCCGAGTGATGTCGTCACAATGACCTATGATCATCAAACCTGACCTGGACGTTGGGCATGACCAGCAGGTGACCCCCTTTTGATTTTAGGGGTCATCAAGTAAAAGGCCAATGTCAGTTACCTTTAACGCAAACTCCCCAATTACTGGACTTATGGTCATCAAACTTGACATGAAGGTTGGGCCTGACCATAGGATGACCCCTATTAGTTTTACGGGTAATTCGGCCGAATGTCAAGGTCACGGTGACCTCGAATGCAAAAAACCTGTTTGTGTGATAACTCACCAATGCCTTCACCCATGGCCAAACTTGACATTAGGTTGTGGGTGATCGGTTGATGACCCCTATGGATTTTGATGTTATGGAGTCAAAGGTCACGGTCAAAACTCATATTCATCATTAAAATTTACATCAACACCCAACACCTATCCCCCTCAGCATCGTAGCTTACAGCTCTGAGGGGGATAGGTGTTGGGTGTTGATGAACACTTATATAATTGTATTTAAGTATGTGGTATGATATATATAAGAAGGAATTCCGGGGTGGAATGTTGTGGTCCTTTCAACCCGAGCAGTTTGACATTTTGCATGGTTTCTTTCGAATAATATTTTTGGGTGTTTTTTAATTCAACATATATACAATATTTACATAATATTAGCTTCTCATTAGCTAGTGAACCACTATTGTGATTGTTAAATGTACCTGACTAATATTCTATACAGACTAACAAGTTTGTTGGCTAATAAATACATGTTATGCAATTTATACAAATAATTTGAGTGGTGGAAGGGCTTCTGCCAGTTCCTTCATCCTCTTGGAGGGTCTTCTTGGGGTTGTCGGGATGTGCGGTAAGGGCGACGATGTGTTGTTAGACATTATCTTAGCAAATTCCTCGTCTATGAATTTACGTAGTTCTGGGGGTGTTGGTGGTGTGTCGTTAGACAGAAGATCCCATGGGTCTGTTTGGGTGTTTTTCTGTTTCTTTTCTGGTGCCATCTTTGACTGTACTGAATACTATGACTTCTTTTGGTTGTTCATCATCTTCGATTACGATGGGTTCGTCGATATCCATGGGTTGTGTTTGGGGGATGTTGCTGTTCATTGTTTGTTCTATTTCCGTCATTTCCTGGTCGGAGAAATCTTCGAGTTCTGTTTCGTCTAGGGCAGGTTCTGTTTCTAAACTGTCTATGACTTGTCCGTTTTCTTCTTGTTCTTCTTCTTGTTCTGGTTCTTCTTGTTCTATTCTTTCTGCCGTGTACATATATTCTAAGTCTTTATGCCACATGACCTGCTCAGCCATCTCTTGAGTACTAATGGTGAGCTCAGATATCAATATTATCTCTTTATCGGTGCACTCTTGGAATGCAAATTCCTTCGATGTTATGTGCATATCAACGCGGTCTATGTCCGGGTGGAACGCCGACGTCCAGAAGGTCTTTCCGGCGTTTGAAGCCCCTTTTAGGTACACTGTATTTTTCTTTGGCATCTTACAGCCGAGTACTAGATAGAATGCCCCTAAGAAGGTTTGGGGATCAATGTTCTGTTCATAGCACCAGTTCTGGAGTAGTCTATGGGTTTCATGGGTGCTGAGATAATCCGGGTCTGTCTCCTCTTCCTGCTCCATGAAGCGATTAAGGTATGTTCTGGTGTCGGTTTTTCTTCGCAGTATAACTTCCTGCGCTGCTCTTTTTACCATCGTATTGCTCTGTGGGTTTCTAAGTATTTGTATCATCGTATTAGCCTCATTTTGGTCTTTTTGGCTTATTAGTTTGTCAAATAATTTGAGTTTGTCAATGGTATCATAACGCGTCATGTATTCCACCAATGTTTCCGTCATCTCGTTTGTTACACTTTTCCTGTCTTCGAATATCTTTGATTTAGGAGACTTTAACTTTGCCATTCCTCTTTTGTTTGTGGTGGTGTTTTCTTCTTGGTGTTGTAGAAGTTTTTTTACCGACGTCATCTGTTTCATTAATGTGGTGTTGTTAGAACCCATGTACTCCTTTTGGGCCTTAAGCATATATTGAAAGCAGTTTGGTACTTGTTTGATAGTTTGGGTTCTGATAATGCCGCCCATGAATTGAATGCAGGTCTTTGCATTTTTAAACATCGTATTCTTGGCTATGTGGGCCTCGTTTGTCACGGGGAATACTGCGATGTGTAAGTGCTTGCCATTAAATTCACAATCTTGGTCTATATCGCCGTCATGAAAGGCAAGTACTGAAGGGTGCTTATTGAGATACTTTTTAAACGCATCGCAGGCTTTTCGTTCATCGTCAGTTAATTCTAAGTATCGTGTTCTTGGAGTCATATACTTGTATATTGTAGTGTCGAACATAATATCTTCGTTGTCGGCATAGTCTATGTATTCCGTGATTACATTGCCGTCTTTGGCTTTCACATATTTATCACCGTTCTTTTTTGCTATGGTAGCTCTGAGTGTTTCCTTATTTAGAAATGTTTCACTGTCTGTGATAACGACTGAATAGCCAGGTCTTTTGTTTATTTTGCACCTTATTCTATTGTCTATCTCGAGGGCTATTCTCTCCTGTGCAGACGACATTTAAAATTATTTACTTATTATGTTACCGCGTATTTATAATGTTGTTCCATCTGATGGGGCGGTTGTTTCTGTCTTTAGTCTTTTAAGTACTTGTTCTATGTCTATTTCTGTTGTTAGTTCCGTGTTTGTTAAGTTTGCTTCTGTTGTTTGTAGTTGACCTATGTCTGTCTCATGTCTTGATAATATTTCTTGTAGTTGTGTTATTACTGCTTGTGTTTGTGTTGCTCTGTTCTGTATTGTTGTTATTGTGTTATTGAGTAATACCAGTTCCATTCTTGTTTGGTTCATTGTTTTGCTCATGTCTGCTTGTTTTTTTTTACATTTTTTGCAAGTAATGTATTTATTTGTGTTGCTATATCATTTATTCGTGGTATAGCATCTTTCAGATATGTGATGTCTGAGTTTTGTTTGTTGTTTTTCCCTCTGTTTATTTTTTTATGTTGTTTATGTTTGTTGTTGCTGTTGTTTGTATATCTTTTATGTTGTTTGTTACGTCTTTTACTGTGTCTAGTCCTTTTTGTATTGTTTCAACTACTGCCTGTACTGACTGTACTGTTTCTTTTAATGCTGTCATTCCCCCTACTGCTACGTCGGCTACTCCTTTTGCCATTTGATATGTTTCCTTATAAAAGTCTGATTCTTTATCTGCCATGTATCCCGCTATTGCTACCCCTAGTCTTGCCGAACTGAATAGGGTGTTCTGCAATGTGTTGACCCAACTGCTCTTGTCTAAGTCGTCTATGTCGTCGTGTATCCCTTGAACGTATGTTTGTATTTTTTGTTGTTCGTGTGTTCGTGTATTGATTTCTGTTGTTAAGTCTGTCTGTACTTTCTTGATCATTTCTCTGTGTCTGAGTTGTGTAATAGGTAATCGGTTGTTACAACGTATGCCGCAATTGTTACATAGTCCTGTACATGGTCAAAGTCTGTCCAATATATGGTCATGTGTCCATGTCCCATCCTGAGTAATGTATTGTCTAGTGTTATTGATACACTTGTGTCCATATGGGGTGTCATGCTCGTGTTCTTGGGGTGCATTGTGTATTTCAGTATATGTAGGTTGTTTATTTTGATTATGTCTATCTTCGATTTTAGACTGATATCGTATGTTAATCTCTTTTTCGCTGCTGTGGGATATGTTTTACGGGTGTTTGTGTAATGATATTCTGGAAGTGCGACTGCTAATACGTCGATGTAGCTGGGTTCGGTATCGCGTCTATGTCTAAATACTGTATGTAGTCCCCACTTCGGCATGGTGCTAATTGTTCAAATATTTCGTTATATACTTTTTATTCTGTTAAGAATGATCGTACTATACTGTCTATGTCGCCTAATTCTACGTAATGTCCTGCTTTAATCATCAGGTATGTATGATATTTATGATAGTTCTGGTAATGATTCCAGTGGGTCTAGGTCTTTGTCCAATGTTTTTGCTGTTTGTAATATTGGTAATGTTTTTGTTTCTTCTGCTATTGGTGTGTCGAATACTGGTTTATTGTATTTCACTATTACTCGTTGTGGTAATGTTATTTGTCCGTCTGGGTTTATTAGTCTACCCTGAGAGTCCCTTCTGTACTTTGCTGTTGTTGTTGTTGGATATGGCTTTGATCTGTAAATGAAAGATGTCTTTTTTCGTGTGTTGTCTTTGTCATATGAATATTTGTATCTGTCTGGTCGTAAGTCTATTACTGTTTCTGGTGGGTCTTGGTCATTCTTTGTTGTCGTGGTCGTATGATAGTCCCACTTTGTGCATTGTCAGTAGTCTTGGTCTGTTGAAATTGTAATGTGTTTCTGGTATTTGGCACATATCCAATGCATTGTCATATATCAAGTTTTGTGCAATGCTGCCTAGGTGCATATTGTGTGATCCTATATGGTGTTTGCTCCTGAACTCTATTGTACTTGAGTATGTCACCATTATTTGTGCTGTTATGTCTATTACCCCTGTGGGGCCCCAATGTGGTCCTATTTTTATTAGAAGAGGCAGTGTTTCATCTAGAAAGTTATGGTTTACTAGTGTTGCATAGTTTGCCTCTATGTCCCCTGTTGTTGTTGGTGCTTCTTTTGGAAGGAATCTATTTGCAAATGGTACATCAAATAAGTCTGTTGTATCAAATTTTCCTATTGGGTACCATCTGCATTTTGCACTGTCATATTGTGTTTCGTGATGGAATGACCCCCCTGGTTTGATCATTTTTATGTCGAGTAATCCGTTTAAGTCATTTACAATGTTATCTCTGAATTCTCCTGGTGTGTATGCTTCTGTCATGCTTTGATAAAATTCTGACCCTAAGTCTATTACACAACGTTTTAGCATTCCGTTCTCTTGTGATGTAGGGTATGGGGCCATTAGTCTGTTATTTGATTCGTAAAGGTCTTCTCCTATTGTGCTTGGCCTTATTTGTCTAAGTCCTATTATTCGTAATGGATCTGTGCCTATCCATAATAGGGGCTCTTGTACAAATTGATTGACTATTTGTGTGCCTGCTGATGTTTCTCGTGCAGATTCTTGTGTGGGTTGGTAATTTTCTATCTTTACTTCGTGTTTTAATATTCTAAAACTACGTGCATTTTGCCACCCGTCAAACCAGTCCCGTGGGGTCATTGAAGCTCTACATGTGTCATAGGGTACATATTGCCAACCCCCGTCCCATAAGATGAGGCGTTTTTTTTCAATTTCATAGTTCTGTAACCGAACTTCAACGAGTGGTAGTAAGCCGCACGGGCGGTTACAAGAACCCTCAGGTTCGACACAGGGCAAAGGCAGGGAGGTTGGGCGTGAAAAACAACTGAGATGTTTTCATTTTTTTATACAATCTATTCAAGAATTTAAGTTCATTAATTATATTCAAATGGAAATAGCACAGTAAAACAAAAACAACTATGAAACTAACAAATGCCTAGCCACACCTAGCTGCTCAGGCAAGCCATAATGCAACTTTATGTTGTAAGGTTAAAACAATTCTGTAGAGTGTCAAATATTGATAAACACAGTTTAAAAAGCTAAACTCCAAGTAATTTAATTTTAATTATCAAAAATCAGAAAACTTTCACATCTCAGTTACAATAATGAAGTTTTAAATTAAAAAACCTATATGAAAAATGTGAGTGGCCCACAGGTAAACCACACACTACCTTGACAGAGTCCAAAAATGTAAAAATGGTGAAGGTACCGTCACAGGACAGATAACTTAATGAAACTGATTCAGTCAGTATTTAAATAGAAAGAAAACAAATCCAAGTATAGTTTATAAAATATGAATATTAATACAAGTAGCATAGTTTAATTTGGTTATAAAATCAACCAAAAGACAAAGCTAAACAACTTTATAACAAGCCTATAGGTTGCTAATTATAAAACATTTTAATGATATAATTTATTCCAAACAAGCTACTTAAAGAAACCTATTCCATATCTAATTTCAAAATAAACACATTTCCCAATGAATCATTTACGAACAAAATGGAACTAACCAGATTTGCATATACAGTTATTAATAGACAGCAGACAGTAAACTCTGAATATAAAATCATATGACAAAGTATGACTTAAACTTTAAATGAAATTGAAAGAAGTAAACATTGTAAATCATACTTATTATAATCAAAATAATAGTACTGAACTTCTTTAGCACGGGAAAATGTAGTTACATGTACACAACAGTCTACACTATAGACTTCCGTCATAGTGAGTTGGTAGAACCCGTTACAGTTCTATCAAAGTCCATATTATTTGATACATATTGTATTAATTTTTTACTATTTTTTTTAGTAAAGCTACTTGTTGGTATTTGGGAAGCTAAAGAACCCGGATGTTGACCACCGGATCCACTTCCTGTAGCACTATTTGATAAAATAGATTCTGCAGTATCAGTACTAGTCATACCTTTTGTTTTTTTGCTGTCCCTGTCTAATTTATCCAAATCACTATCACTATCACTTCACTATCACTATATATAAGTCTATGTCACCATCACATTGCCACAAATAATCCAATTGTAAAAGTTAAATCCTTTTAAAAAAGACACGTCTTTATCCTTTGACTTTTGAAGCAGTTATGAAATGTTGTGGGCGTTTTCACACATGTGTAGCTATGCACCAATCAAAACTTGTTTACATGGTCACGTGGACCAAGCAAATCTTGTTACACTATTTGTTTGTTATTGTTTTGATTGAGGGGACCCACCAATCTATCAGGGGGTTCCTTCTTTATAGTATGCCATAACGGCCTGGTGTCTACCTATATATATAATATCATACCGCATATTGCTGTTGTATATACTATCATTCCATTAGGTAGACACTCATCTGCTGCTAAGAGGATACATATTTATCTGCATATATAATTCATCAAATGCACATGATTAAAACTAGACCAACTGTCCTGAAACTTTGAATGGAATTAATCTTTAAACTGCCTCTATTGATTCCAATGTCAATGACAAATCAGCTGTCTTGTCTGTTCATAAATTTCCATTCAATTCTCAAAACAATCCTGACAACATGACCCCAATGTGGTTGCAGCATTCATCTTCACTAGATCAAAGTAAAACAATTCATTTACATGTCTTTCTGTATACCGTGATGCTTAAATGTATATCCCAAAACAGTTTAAAAATGAAGATGAATCTACAGTATTTTTTAATTATTCCTGGTAGACCATGCACATTCAAAACACAATATTGCCAGAAGTAAGCACCAACCCTCTGATTCTTTTTCAGTATGCAACGGAGAGAAATTAAATCAATACAAACGCTCGTCTGTTCTTTAATTCAGCAAAAATGAGCATAACTTCGTTAACTATGAAAGCCAAAATTATGACAGTTATAGCCTGTGCATATTGTCTCTAGTAACAAGTGGATCAAGTTTGATAAAAATATATGAAACAGTTTGAGGTGAGGCTCAGAGTTCAAGTATTTGTTAATACTGACAAAACAGCCAAGCGTATGTGGGTTGGACACCTTACATCAACGCAGATATGATCTTTGATTTATTACAAATTAATTCAACTTACCCAGCTGGACATTTCCAGAATGCAGAGTGTGTGAAGACAGTCACTTTCGACATATCTAGTTTGTACTCTGGTGTCTTTCATTCGTCTGCAGTTGGAAATGATTGCAGAACGAAAGTTTGAACATAACAGTTGCTACATTCTTCGCTTATAATATGGATCTGAAGAATAAATTGTAAATAACATATAAGAAGAAATGTCAACGAATAACCAACATACATCACAGAAAATAAAGCTTTGCAAATTGCACAAACTGTTTGTGTTAGAAAATTTAGATAAGAATCTAGTCCGTGTGTTTCGAATATACATGTTTTGGGGCATTAGCATAAAACTCTTAAAAACTAAGCCTCTCAGGTGGCATACAGTTTGATCCTACTGATAATAATATTTATCTTCAGGACCAGTTCAGGCACTCTAAACTTCACTTCATAGAATGTCTCAAAAGTCATAAAACAACAGAATATTGAGGACCTGTTTTTAAACAATCGAACCCTAATGTTGCCATCCCCCCCCCCCATGCATAAAATGTTGAGGTATTTTTCACACTAATCTATTATTTAATTTCCAAGTCAAAGTAGTCCCCTTAAGCTTACAACTGGATAAAGTAAACATGGCAGATAAAACATCCTCAGACTAATTATAAACTCTCACTATTTGCCATACCTCCACTTTCTGTACATGTCCGTCAACATTATAAGCCCTTGACTTCAATTGGCGCGTCTAGTCTATTTTCAGTACAATGCAGATGTATATATCTTTTTCGTCAACAGCAGGAAATAGATCAATAGTTGACTTCCATGCTTTCAATGTTGGTGGCGGTGGAACATCCCCGCCACATGGGGGAATAAAACGTCCGGTCGCTCTTCTCTCTCTTTTTTTCCGATCTTTCTCCTCAGGCACGCGTTTGTCAGTGATAGAAAATATATATGCCCCTTAAATCATTTCCATCAGATCGCATTACAAGACCTGATACATTCAGTTTCCTGTTTGCAAGGTATCTTTTCAAATCAACAACCTTAAACGGTATCAAATTTTTGTTATCAATACACGAACACGTGATCTTATTCGTCGACCTGCCTTATTAATCAGGGGAAGAAACCAAATTAACGGAAAGGACAATGTAGTCCTTTTCGATAACTCGATTATGTTTCACTGAATACTCTTCAAGTGGGCATGCACAGAAAGCGAAAAGTTACTTCCGGAAACTACACAACCCATGAAGTAGACCTGAACAGTGAAAATTGAATGTTAGCGATGGGAGAAAAGAATTAGTGCACCTTTTTCTCCGAGAAATGGTGTTTTTATTACCCTTTCATAGAGAACATTTTTGGATTTCAATAACGACACCAACATATCATTTTTCGGTTTGTTAACATTGCATTTAGCAGACGACAACATAATATAGGAGTAATTTATAAATTAACAACGTGTTTTGATAGCTTGTTCTATTAGTATTATTCTTTATTGTTCTTCGGGAAAATTATAAAATCTCATCAATTAATATATATCTATAGTACTTATTCTATCGGTTTGTTATTCCAACGGCTTTGAAATTATGCGTAGAACAAATTTGACCGTAGAAGTTAGGTTTGTTTTATTCTTAGTACTTATTTCCCACTGAAAGCTGATGGCGAGGTTTAAGCCGGGCTACGGACATTTCATACACATTATACGGGCGGACATTTCAAATTTAGTTCGGCCAATAAAATATTAGTATGTGTTCCGCAAGCATCATGACATTTAAATAAAAACAACAGTTGGTTACGGATTTCGTTTGATTTTTAATTACGATAATTGCCAAAATCTGTCAGGATTCTGGTTACTGTGCTCCTTATAAAATCAATTTACAATTCGTAATTCTTTTTATTAAGTTCGGAGAGTCGCCTTCTACGCCTAGGAGGCTGGCCGTCTTCTTCATCCTCGGAGTCTCATTCCGCTACTACGCGGTCCCTACGATCCAGTCCGTGTGTAGGACGAGGTATTAGCGCGTTTATTCTGGTAAAGGCGCGGGACCTGGTACAGGCGCAGGACGTGGTAAAGGCGAAGGGACTGGTAAGCGCGCAAGGTCTTGTGGAGGGGCAGGACCAGGTACAGGCGCCGAACCTGGTATTTGCGCAGGGCCTGGTACGGCGCAGGACTTATTATTTTTATTTTATATCTCCGTATTACAGTGCCAATGCAAGCAGAGTGGCAATCTAAAGCCATGCGGACAGTACCCTGAACCTTTTACGAACATCTTGAACCCTGAATCCTGAATTGCGCCACTGATACGCTGTGCCGAGGGTCACCCGACCAACAAATGTTTATCTCCTTATTACAGTGCTAATACAAAATTAGTGGCAATCTTAAGCCACGCTGACAGTACCCTGAACGTTTTACGCACATTTTGAACCCCGAATCTTAATTGAGCCCCTGATACGCTGTGCCGAGGATCACCCGACCACCAAATTATTTTCTCCGTATTACAGTGCAAATGAAAGCAGAGTGGCAATCTAAAGCCATGCGGACAGTACCCTGAACGTTTTACGCACATCTTGAACCCCGAATCCTGAATTGCGACCCTGATTTGCTGTGCCGAAGGGTCATCCGACCACCATTTCTTTTTCTCCGTATTAGTGTTAATGCAAAGAGAGTGACAATCTTAAGCCATGCGGACAGTACCCTGAACCTTTTACGCACATCTTGAATCCCGAATCCTGAATTGCGCCCCTTATTCGCTGTGCCGTCGGTCACCCGAAAACCAAAATCTTTTCTCCGTATAACAGTGCTAATGCAAGCCGAATGGCAATCTTAAGCCATTCGAACAGTGCCCTGGACCTTTTACGCACATATTAAACACCGAGTTCTGAATTACGCCCCTGATACGCTGTGCCGAGGGTCACCTGACCACCAAATGTTTTTCTCCGTATTACAGTGCTAATGCAAGCAGAGTTGCAATCTAAAGCCATGCGGACAGTACCCTGAACCTTTTACGCACATCTTTAACCCCAAATCCTGAAATGAGCACCTGATACGCTGTGCCGAGGGTCAACCGACCAACAAAAGTTTTTCTCCATATTACAGTACAAATGCAAGCAGAGTGGCAATCTTAAGCCATGCGGACAGTACCCTGAACCTTTTAAGCACATCTTGAATCCCGAATCCTGAATTGCGCCCCTGATACGCTCTGCTTAAGGCCACCCGACCACTTTTTTTCTCCGTCTTACAGTGCTAATGCAAGCAGAGTGGCAATCTTAAGCCATGCGGACAGTACCCTGAACCTTTTACGCACATCTTGAATCCCGAATCCTAAATTGCGCCTCTGATACGCTCTGCCTAAGGTCACCCGATCACCTTTTTTTTTCTCCGTCTTACAGTGCTAATGCAAGCAGAGTGGCAATCCTAAGCAATGTGGACAGTACCCTGAACCTTTTACGAACATCTTGAACCCCGAATCCTGAATCGCGCCCCTGATACGCTTTGCCGAGGGTCACCCGACCACTAATATTTTTCTCCATATTACAGTGCTAATGCAAGTAGAGTGGCAATCTTAACCCATGCGGAAAGTACCCTGAATCTTTTACGCACATCTTGAACCCCGAATCCTGAATTGCGCACCGGAAACGCTGTGCCGAGGGTTAAACGACCACCATTTTTTTCTTAAGCGATGCGGACAGTATCCTGAACCTTTTACTCACATCTTGAACCCCGAATCCTGAATTGCGCCCATGATAAGCTGTGCCGGGGGTCATCCGACCACCAAAATATTTCCTTTGTATTACAGTGTTAATGCAACCAGAGTGGCAATCTTAAGCCATGTGGACTGTACCCTTAACCTTTTACGCACATCTTGAATCCCGAATTCTGAATTGCGATCCTGATACGCTGTGCCGAGGGTCAAACGACCACTATTGTTTTTCAGGATTACAGTGTAAATACAAAAAGAGTCGCAATCTTAAGCCATGCGGATAGTACCCTGAACCTTTTACGCACATCTTGAACCTCGAATCCTGAATTGCGCCCCGGAAACGCTGTGCCGAGGGTCAAACGACCACCATTTTTTTCTTAAGCCATGCGGACAGTACTCTGAAACTTTTACGCACATCTTGAACCCCATATCCTGAATTGCGCCCCTGATACGCTTTGCCGAGCGTCACCCGACCACCATTTTTTTCTCTCAGTATTACAGTCCTAATGCAAGCAGAGTGGCAATCTTCAGCAATGCGGACAGTACCCTGAATTTTTTACGCACATCTTAAACCCCGAATCCTGAATTTCGCCCTCGATACGCTGTGACAAGGGTCACCCAACCACCATTGTTTTTGCTCCGTATTACAGTCCTAATGCAAGCAGAGTGGCAATCTTCAGCCATGCGGACAGTACCCTGAACCTTTTACGCAAATCTTGAATCACGAATCCTGAATTTCGCCCCTGATACGCAGTGCGGAGGGGCACCCGACCACCATTTTTTTCTCCTTATTACAGTGCTAATGCAAGCAGAGTGGTAATCTGAAGCCATGCGGACAGTACCCTGAACCTTTTACGCACTTCTTCCATCCCGAGTCCTTAATTGCGCCCCTGATACGCTGTGCGGTGGTTAACCCGCCCACATTTTTTTTTCTCGGTATTACAGTGCTAATGCAAGCAGAGTGGCAATCTAAAGCCATGCGGACAGTACCCTGAACCTTTTACGCAAATCTTGAACCACGAATCCTGAATTGCGCCCCTGATACGCTGTGCGGAGGGGCACCCGACCACCATTTGTTTCTCCTTATTACAGTGCTAATGCAAGCAGAGTGGCAATCTGAAGACATGCGGACAGTACCCTGAACCTTTTACGCACTTCTTCCATCCCGAGTCCTTAATTGCGCCACTGATACGCTGTGCGATGGTTAACCCGCCCACAATTTTTTTTCTCGGTATTACAGGGGGCTGTGCAGAGGGTAACCCGACCACCATTTTTTCTCTGTATTACAGTGCTAATTCAAGCAGAGTGGCAATATAAAACCATGGTGACATTGCCTTGAACCTTTTACGCACATCTTGAACCCAGAATCCTGAATTGCGCCCCTGATACGTTGTGCCAAGGGTCACCCGACCACCAAAATTGTTTCACGGTATTACAGTGTGAATGCAAGCAGAGTGGCAATCTAAAGCCATGTGGACAATACCATGAACCTTTTACGCACATCTTGAACCCGAATCATGAACTGCGCCCCTGATACGCTGTGCAGAGGGTAAACCGAACAAAAAAAATTCTCTGTATTACAGTGCTAGTATAAGCAGAGTGGCAATCTTAAGCCACGCGGACAGTACCCTGAACCTTTTACGCACATCTTGAACCCCGAATCCTGAATTGCGCCCCTAATACGCTGTGCGGAGGGTAACCCGACCACCTTTTGTTCTCTGTATTACAGTGCTATTGGAAGCAGAGTGGGAATCTAAAGCCATGCGGACATTGACCCGAATCTTTTATGCACATCTTGAACCCCGAATCATGAATTGCACCCCTGATACGCTGTGCCGAGAGTCACCCGAGCAGCAAAATTGTTTCTCGGTATTTCAGTGTGAATGCAAGCAGAGTGGCAATCTTCAGCCATTTGGACAGTGTCCTGAACCTTTTTCGCACATCTTGAACCCCGAATTCTGAATTGCGCCCCTGATACGCTGTGCCGAGGGTCACCCGACCACCATTTTGTTTTCTCTGTATGAAAGTGCTAATGCAAGCAGAGTGGCAATCTTAAGCAATATGGACATTACCCTGAACCTTTTACGCAAATCTTGAACCCAGAATCATGAATTGCGCCCCTGATACGCTGTGCCGAGTTTCAATACATTGCTATTACAAGCAGAGTGGCAATATTAAGAAATGCGGACAGTACTCTGAACCTTTTACGCACATCTTGAACCCAAAATCATGAATTGCGCCCTTGATACGCTGTGCAGAGGGTCACCCGACCACCAGAATCTTTTCTTCGATTACAGTGCTAATGCAATCAGAGTGGCAATCTAAAGCCATGCAAACATTACCCTGAACCTTTTACGCACATCTTGAACACCGAATCCTGAATTGCGCCCCTGATACGCTGTGCCGAGGGTCACCAGATCACCAATGTTTTCCCCGTATTACAGTGGTAACACAAGCAGAGTGGCAATCTTAAGCCATGCGGACAGTACCCTGAACCTTTTATGCACATCTTGAACCCCGAATCATGAATTGCGCCTCTGACACGCAGTGCGGAGGGTAACCCGGCCACAATTTGTTTTCTGTATTTAAGTGCTAACGCAAGCAGAGTGGCAACTTAAGCCATGCAGAGAGTACCCTGAACCTTTTACGCACATCTTCCATCCCGAATCCTTTATTGCGGCCCTGATACGATGTGCGGAGGGTAACCCGACCACAATTTTTTTTCTCTGTATTACAGTGCTAATGCAAGTAGAGTGGCAATCTAAAGCCAAGCCTACATTACCCAAAACATTTTACGCACATCTTGAACCCCGAATTCTGAATTGCGCCCCTGATACGTTGTGCCGAGGTTTACCCGACCACATTCTTTTTTCTCCGTATTACAGTGCTTATGTAAGCAGAGTGGCAATCTAAAGTCATGCGGACAGTACCCTGAACCTTTTACGCACATCTTGAACCCCGAATCCTGAATTGTGCCCCTGATACGCTGTGCCGAGGGTAACCCGACCACCAAAATTCGTTATCCCTATTACAGTGCTAATGCAAGCAGAGTGGCAATCTCAAGCCATGCGGACAGTACCCTGAACCTTTTACACACATCATGAATCCTGAATCCTGAATTGCACCCCTGATTCGCTGTGCGGAGGGTTACCCGACCACATTGTTTTTTCTCTGTATTACAGTGCTTATGCAAGCAGAGTAGCAATCTAAAGTCACGCGGACATTACCTTGAACCTTTTACGCACATCTTGAACCCATTATCTTGAATTGCGCCCCTGATACGCTGTGCCGAGGGTCACCCGACAATTATTTTTTTTTGCTCCGTATTACAGTGCTAATTCAAGCAGAGTGGCAATCTAAAGCCATGCGGACAGTACCCTGAACCTTTTACGCACATCTTGAACCCCGAATTCTGAATTGCACCCCTGATACGTTTTGCCGAGGGTTACCCGACCACAATTTTTTTCTCCGTATTACAGTGCTTATGCAAGCAGAGTGGCAATATAAAGCCATGCGGACAGTACCCTGAACCTTTTACGCACATCTTGAACACCGAATCCTGATTTGTGCCCCTGATACGCTGTGCCGAGGGTTACCCGACCACCAAAATTCGTTGTCCGTATTACAGTGCTAATGCAAGCAGAGTGGCAATCTCAGGCCATGCGGACAGTACCCTGAACCTTTTACGCACATCATGAATCCTGAATTGCGCCCCTGATACGCTGTGCCGAGTGTCACCCGACAACCAATTTTTTTCTCCGTATAACAGTGTTAATGCAAGCAGAGTGGCAATCTTAAGCCATTCGGACAGTACCCTGATCCTTTGACGCACATCTTGAACCCCGAATCCTGAATTGCGCCCCTGATATGCTGTGCGGAGGGTCACCAGACCACCAAAATATTTTCTCCGGATTACAGTAATAATGCAAGCAGAGTGGCAATATAAAGTCATGCGGACATTACCCTGAACCTATTACGCACATCTTGAACTCCAAATCCTGAATTGTGCCCCTGATACGCTCTACAAAGGGTCACCCGACCACCATTTTTTTCTTCTCCGTATTACAGTTTTCTTGCAATCAGTGTGGCAATTTAAAGCCATGCGGACAGTACCCTGAACGTTTTACGCAAATCTTGAACCACGACTCCTGAATTGCGCCCCTGATACGCTGTGCCGAGGGTCACCCGACCACCAATTTTTTGCTCCGTATTACAGTGCTAATACAAGAAGAGTTGCAATGCCATGCGGACAATACCCTGAATCTTTTATGCACATCTTGTCAGTACCCCGAACCTTTTACTCTGCTTGCATTAGCACTGTAATACAGAAAAAGAAAATTGATGGTCGGGTGAACCTCGGCACAGCATATCAGAGGCGCTATTCAGGATTCGGTGTTCAAGATGTGAGTAAAATGTTCAGTGTACTGTCCGCATGGCTTAAGATTGCCACTCTGCTTGCATTAGCACTGTTATACGGAGAACAAAAATTGGTGGTCGTGTGACCGTCGGTCCAGCGTATCAGGGGAGCAATTTAGGATTCGGTATTCATGATGTGTGTAAAAGGTTTAGGGTACTGTCTGCATGGCTTAAGATTGCCACTCTGCTTGCATTAGCACTGTAATATGGAAAAAAACAATTGGTGGTCGGGTGACCCTCGGCACAGCGTATCATGGGCGCAATTCAGGATTCGGGATTCAAGATGTGCTTCTAAAGTTCAGGGTACTGTTCGCATTGTTTAAGATTTCCACTCTGCTTGCATAAGCACTGTAATACGAAAAAACTTATGGTCGGATGACCCTTGGCACAGCATATCAGAGGCGCAATTCAGGATTCTGGGTTCAAGATGTGCGTGAAAGGTTCAGGGTATTGTCTGCATGGCTTAAGATTGCCACTCTGCTTGCATTAGCACTTTAATACGGAGAAAAATATTGTGGCCGGGTTACACTCCGCACAGCGTATCAGGGGCGCAATTCAGGATTCGGGGTTCAAGATGTGCGTAAAAGGTTCAGAGTACTGTCCACATTGCTTAAGATTGCCACTCTGCTTGTATTTACACTGTAATACTGAGAAAAAATTGGTGGTCGGATGCCCCTCGGCACAGAGCATCATTGGCGCAATTGTGGGTTTCGGGATTGAAGATGTGCGTAAAAGGCTCAAGGTACTTTCCGCATGGCTTCAGATTGCCACTCTGCTTGCATTAGCACTGTAATTCGGAGAAAAGATTTTGGTGGTCTGGTGACCCTCGGGACAGCGTAACAGGGGCGCAATTCAGGATTCGGGGTTCAAGATGTGTGTAAAATATTCAGGGTACTGTCCGCATGGCTTAAGATTGCCACTCTGCTTGTATTAGCACTGTAATACGGAGAAAAAAATGATGGTCGGGTGACCCTCGGCACAGCGTATCAGGGGCGCAATTCTTGAATCGTTGTTTAAGATGTGCGTAAAAGATTCAGGGTACTGTCCGCATGGCTTAAGATTGCCACACTGCTAGCATAAGCACTCTTATACGGAGATAAAAGATTGGTGGACGTGTGACCCTCGGCACAGCGTATCAGTGGCGCAATTCAGGATTCGGGGTTCAAGATGTGAGTAAAAGGTTCAGGGTACTGTCCGAATGACTTTATATTGCCACTCTGCTTGAATTAGCACTGTAATACAGAGAAAACAAAATTTGATCGGGTGACCGTCTGCACAGCATATCAGGGGTGCAATTCAGGATTCGGGATTGAAAATGTGCGAAAAAGGTAGGGTACTGTCCATATGGCTTTAGATTGCCCCTCTGCTTGCATTAGCACTGTAATACGGAGAAAAGATTTTTGTGGTCGGGTGACCCTTGACACAGCGTATTAAGTGCGCAATTCAGGATTCGGGGCTTACGTTGTGCGTAAAAGGTTCAGTTAACTGTCCGCATGGCTTAAGATTGCCCGTCTGCTTGCATTAGCACTGTATTACAATGCAAAACAATTGGTTGTCGGTTGACTCTCGGCACAGCGTATCAGGGGCGCAATTCAGGATTCGGGGTTAAAAATGTGCGTCAAAGGATCAGGGTACTGTCCGAATGGCTTAAGATTGCCACTCTGCTTGTATTAGCACTGTAATATGGAGAAAAAAGAATGTGGTCGGTTGACCCTTTGCACAGTGTATCAGGGGCGCAAATCAGGATTCGGGGTTCAAGATGTGCGTAAAAAGTTCAGTGTACTGTCCGCGTGGCTGAAGATGCCACCCTGCTTATACTGGCACTGTAATACGGAGAAACAATTGTGGTGGTCGGGTGACCCTCGGCACAGCATATCAGGGGCGCAATTCAGTATTCGGGGTTCAAGATGTGCGTAAAAGGTTCAGGGTACTGTCCGAAGGGCTTAAGATTGCCACTCTGCTTGCATTAGCACTGTAATACGGAAAAAAACAATTGGTGGTCTGGTGACCCTCGGCAGAGCGTATCAGAGGCGCAATGCAGGATTCGGGATTCAAGATGTGCGTAAAAGGTTCAGTGTACTGTCCGCATGGCTGAAGATTGCCACTCTGCTTCCATTCACACTGTATAACCAGAAACAATTTTGGTGGTCGTGTGACCCTCGGCACAGCGTATCAGGGGCACAATTTATGAATCGTTGTTTAAGATGTGCGTAAAAGATTCAGGGTACTGTCCGCATGGCTTAAGATTACCACTCTGCTTGCATTAGCACTGTAATACGGAGCAAAAAATTGGTGGTCGGGTGACCCTCGGCACAGCGTATCAGGGGCGCAATTCAGGAGTCGTGGTTCAAGATTTGCGTAAAAGGTTCAGTATACTGTCCGCATGGCTTTAAATTACCACACTGCTTGCAAGAGAACTGTAATACGGAGAAGAAAAAAATGGTGGTCGGGTGACCCTTTGTAGAGCGTATCAGGGGCGCAATTCAGGATTCGGGGTTCAAGATGTGCGTAATAGGTTCAGGGTAATGTCTGCATGACTTTATATTACCACTCTGCTTGCATTAGCACTGCACTATGGAGAAAAAAAACAATGTGGTCGGGTTACCCTCCGCACAGCGTATCAGGGGCGCAATTCAGGATTCGGGGTTCAAGATGTGCGTAAAAGGTTCAGGGTACTGTCCGCATGGCTTAAGATTGCCTCTCTGCGGCATTAGCACTGTAATACTGAGAAAAAAATCGTGGTTGGGTTACCCTCGGCACAGCGTATCAGGGGCGCAATTCAGGATTCGGGGTTCAAGATATGCGTTTAAGGTTCAGGGTACTGTCCGCATGGCGGCGCAATTCAGGATTCGCTTTTTTTGCTAAGAAAAATCCACTTTACGATTAAGATCTTGATCACTGTCACTTGTATACATTAGAATAAAAGTAGATCATATTATTTACTTACTTACTATTTACGAATAGTGACAAAACCTTCCTACATATTTGAATGCGCCTTTGTAAGCTACTGTTTCTGATAACATCAGCAACATCTAGTTGTATTTTAATTACGTACATTATAATTCAATATTCTTAGTAACACCTTGCACTGACGTTTCCTATCAAGCTAGATTAATTATAATATTTTACCAACTACACATCAATGTTCCAAGCTGTAATTCCCATGTTTATAAATTCTACTTAGCATTTTACTATTTAAATGTTCAAGATTTTAAATTGATACCGCTGAAAAAAAAATTCAGTGGTACGTCAACTAGCGGAACTGTGCGCATGTGAATTGCCCGTACAGCCTGGAAAACTAATTGATGCTATCACTGTGTTTAGGGCTCAAATCGACCTAACTTTTTGTAAATGTATGCATGAATTTAATAAGGAACAGCTTTTTTAAATACTTGTTTCAATATTTTAAGGTATATCTAACTGATCTGAAGTGATATTTACTCCACAGGAGATGTATAGATATGTATACTTACATGTGTGTGAATGTTAGTTGAGTAAAAGTCCATTAAATTATCAATGATAAATTTTTAGATTTGTTTTCACATCGGAGTAAAAATATCAGCACATAGTTGAACCTTTTGATTATAAATATACATTACGATCCGATGGCGGGTCTCTCTACCCCCTAAATAAATGTAAAATGTGAAGTGAAATGGCATATCAATATGGTCTAGAACCACTTCCGAATAATGAGACATGGTGATCATATGGACCTTTATGTTCAATGTCGCTGTACCCTTAAGATTACTTTCAGCTGAAATTCGGTGTCCGATCAATATATGATAAAAACGCTTAGGCCTAGAGATTTCGAACTTGGAAGAGATCCCTCAAACATGACCGGTACTCAAACTGATGTTATATCATTTTGACCAAGGTGGTGGAGACCTAAGGCTGAAAATCCGAATTCGTCCAATAACTGAAACATGCAAGAATCCGAAAACTTGTATCCGAATAAAATTCATCTGCTTCCTTTAAGTCATGTTACAAAACCATTTGCAACGTTTACGATGCTTTGCATCAAAATTAGTATTGTTTTCAATTTGGATCTTAATTCAAATTTTGGTATAAAACTCAAGCCTGTATACATTACAACACTTACATGTTGATTTTTTTTTTGCTGTTACGTTTTGTGGATATTGTGATATTATTGTAATACTAATTCACATATACATCTAAAGATAGTGTTTGGATCAATTTATTAAGGTTTCATGCTGAAACGTATCTTAATAAAACAAAAGAGTATTCGGCACTTAAAATACTCATTAATAAAACTAAGCAGTTATACGAAAATGTATTTGAATAAGTCGTTAGTCTTGAGAATGCATTTGACATGTTTTATATTCTTTAGGGTTTTCTTCAACGACAGGGGCGTCTGATACATTTCATTTGGATCGAATAACCCGTATCTATCTAGTCCGTATGTATTAATGCATCTTAATTTTTTCTAGAACGTATGTCACTCATGGACAAATTGAACATATTTATATCATTGGTTTAAAACTGTGCAACATGCTCAAGACACTGTACTGAACTACCTTGAAAAAAAATCACAAACCCTGTTTTGAGCGCATTGATTTTAACTGTAAAAGTGTATAATATGCATGAATTGTTAGTAGGTACACACTAAATGTCGATTTACGTTAAGCATAGAAACTATTTTGATATATGAATAACCATCAACAAAACACTGGTAATGAGATAGAATGAAAAACTAGTAATTATGGTTTTATTTTATCAATACGATTGATGTCTTTTCCGGGATTTTCCGAGTCTTCCGGTTTAATTTCGGTGGAAAAGACCTGTACGAATCCGAATCAGCAGCCATGGCCAGACTGTAAGCACAGATATACTCATGTACTTAATTTGATTTAGTTTGCGTATTTCGAAACTATTTGCGTATTTTGCTTTTAATATTGCATTTTCTAACTCGTTGATATAAAAATAAGTCCGTTTTCAAGGACGTAAACTATGTAATTATAGATAAATGCAGGTTATTCGCACTTTATTAACCAAACACCAAACAAATGTTTAATGCATACTCATAACAGCGTCGTTTTAGCAAGCTGATGCAAAATGTTTCTCTTAGAGCAGATTGGTAATATTAATCAGGTTTATGACCACCGCAGCTCTCAAAGCGCTGGTATTAATACGCACGTGCGCGCATTATTTGCCAAGTGTTAAAAGTGTAATGTCGATCAGCCGATTAAAGATTCCGATTTACGGTTGTATTACTACCCAGCAGTGGCATACAGCTTAAAAACAAAACGGGCCCTTATTTCTCGAAACTTCTTAAGTCCCTTATATCAGGATTAAGCTAATCTCACTATTTTTGTTTTTTCTATAAAATGTGTTATATTTACTTCTTCAAGGATATTTAGAAACTCTGTAGAAATAATCTGTATGATTATCAGAATGAACCATTTTTCATTAATCAAAATCAATTTTCAGTATGTATTTTGGCTAATTGAAATAAGCAACTTAGGCCTGTTAAGCTTAAAAAGTTTCGAGAAATTCGGGCGGAAATTTGTTAAACAATGCGTCTTATATCATATAAATATTATTAACAAAGAATTATATAAATGATTGACAGAAAGATGGTGCAACTTGCAACGACTTTGAAACAGCCCCAGAATTTCCTCAGATATATGCTCAAAAAACCTAAAGAGTATTTAGGGGCGAATAACAACACCCTCCTCAACACCATGGACTCCATCCACAATTTAAAACTTGAACCAAATTGAAGACACCCCCACCATGAAACACAACAACAAATTAAAATCACCAAAGTCCAAGGTATTCGAAGATAGGAAAAGCTTAATCGCAGACATGACTGAAACGTTGGTCGAATACATGAGCAGGTATAACACAATAGACAAGCACAAACTGTTTGACAAGCTCCTCCAGCAGGACGACCAAACTGAGGCAAACACTATGCTCATGATTTTACGCAACCCCCAGAGTGCCTCTATGATCCGTACAGCTGCACAGGAAGTGGTTCTACGTAGAAAACTAGATACAAGAACCTACCTTGATAAGTTTGTCGAAAACGAACCGGAAACAACCCCTGAATTCCTCAGCACATACATAACTCATGTACTATTACAAGACTGGTGCGAGGAGCAAAATATTGATTCTCAAGCATTCCTGGGGGCCCTCTATTTAGTATTGGGTTGTAAGTTGCCAAAAAAGAACACCATTTATTTGCAAGGTGCCAGTAACGCCGGGAAAACTTTCTGGACAACGGCCGTAATGCCAGACGCAGACCATATAGGGATGCACATAACAGCCAAGGAATTTGCTTTCCAGGAATGTATCGATAAAGATATTATTCAAATTTCGGAACTAACAATTACAACACAGGAACAAGCAGAACAGTATAAGCAAGTTTTTGCAGGAGAACAGTTGTATGTAAATGTAAAAGGCCGAAAAGGGGATCTCCTGAAACGGAAGCCGGTCAAATTAACGACCAATACAACAATCTGGAAATACATAAGCAATGAGAAAAACGCCTTTACGAACAGAATGTTCGCGTTCCTCAATTTAAGACAATCGGAAGTATTGAAGAACAAACCGCAAGAAAAAAAGGCCAACCCCGAGTATTTCCGCATGGTCTTTCGCCTAATTTCATACGCGGCCGCAACAAACAAAATCGAATAAAACGAAAGATAATGTGGAACAAGAACTTTGAATACGTTTATACGGCCGAAAAATGCGACGATGACGAAAATGCACAGCACATCTCCATCGACGAAACGATTTCCGTAATATCCGAGGGAGAACTTCCGGTATTCTCACCACAAGGCGATAAAGAAATTGAACAAATAACCATAAATGTAAAACTTACCCCTGCAGAAATGAAAGAGGAACCGATGGAAGTTGTGGACTCCCCATTACCTGACTACGAAATCATCTTTGAAAAACTACAGGACGCCAGCACCCAGACAGAGACCATCCCCCAGACCCCACCCCCAAGACCCCTGAGAAAATGAGTAAGGAAACGCAGACCAACTCCTGGGATCTCATGAGTAAGGACAGTCCCCCCATCCCACCAGAACTTCGCAAGTTCATCGATGAAGAATTTGAGAAGATTAGTAGTAATAAGACATCATCACCCATCCCAGAGGTGCCCACCACCCCAAGGAAGCCCTCCAAGAGGATGAAGATGCTGTCCGAATCACTACCACCTTTGAAATTATTCTGAGTATGTAACATATGTATTTAAATGTGCTATGATATTGTCAAACACCCAGTCATTTGTATTGTTGAGGCAGATTTAACAATTATATGATTCATGTAATTCACTAGCTAATCAGAAAACAATACTATGTATATATTGTAAATAAGTTCATTAAAAAACAAAACAAATTCCCTTCGAAAGAAACTCTTACAAAATGTCAAACAAGAGTTATCTCCCTTTGCTAGGTTAACATGTGAGAGGACCACGACACTCTACGGCGGGAACCGTCGAAATTATTATATCATACCACATACTTACACTAATTTCAATATTGTTTACCAACACCAACCCCCCACTATGCGCGTGCTGTTTGTGAAGTTTTATTCTGTTCTTACATCCATGTTTCTTTTTTGTGAATTTTTGTTTTTAATATATTAAGCGTTTACCCGGTGCCATTAAACCGGGTTCATGTTGATTATGTTTATGTATTTGCATGTAAACCGTGCATAATAGTCAATATCACAGCGACTTCTTGATGCATTGAAATCCAATAGGCTCCAAACTACGTCAGATTATTATAATGCATCTGATGCAAATGATGGCCATATTAGGATTCAATTTTTAGCAATAATCAGATAACTAATGAAACGTGCAATCTCTGTAACAGCTCTTGTTTAACTTTTTATTTGTTTATCTTTTTATTTGAAGGAACCAGCACCTAGCACAGAGTCAATCCCAACTCCAAGGAAGGCAACCCCGAAAGTCAACAGGCTTAGGTCAAGCGGCACCAAACCAAGGAGTCAGAGTTTGGATAAACTTCAGAAGGACGATATGAATTTATCTGTATTAGTTTTTGACGTACTGTATTCGAATGAGGCCTCATAATATATGAGGCAAAATAATTCATATAGTTGAGTTAATATGCGATTTATTATATTCTTAACAAGATATGCGTATTTGAAATGTTTATGTTAATGATATTTAGCATTGTAACGCATCTTATGCTTTATTTCATCTGGCCATATACCGGCGTCTACGTTCCTATTCGCTGTTAACCATATTCTGATGCATGCTCACCTGCTTGTAACATGCATACCAATTTCCCGAACCATCTCGTATCGAGAATAGTTGTGGGAGTGAAGCACTGTGGATTGTCAATAGACAGCGCATTTAACATACATTGTATTATAGTGCTAGACCTTGACTTGTGTAAAAAATGAACTGAAAATGAAATACATTTGTTATTGCTAGATATATGTAATTGGCCGTTATTAGGCATTATGTAGGCTGCTGATTTGGACATATTTTATAGTTGTTTAAATATTTATTATTTTAGACACAGATTTTGAGACACTTCACGATGCGATGCAAATGGTCGAGGCCCATGAGAAGACAATGGCTATCAAGTTTGTCGCCGGCCAGTCGACCAAGGGTTTTGGTAGCAATGGTAAGATCTCAAGTACAATTGTATGGTTAGTGTAGGAGGGCAATATATTTAAATAAGTGAGCACCAATGGCTTCTTGTGAAAAAAAACAATTGTTACATACCGTAACTGTCCAATTAAACAAGTCGGGTGTTTTTTTGTGGATATATTCCGTTACATCAAAAATGATAACCTTGATTAACCCTAATTGGAATTCATTATACAGTTTAGATCTTGAAATGTATCCTGTACAAATGAAATATTGTTATTTGATACATTCTCTACCGTCTGCCAAGGAGAGTGTAAGGGTGCTGTGGCATGAGCATTGTCCTCATCTTCCCAGGGGAACAAAGGTGTTTTGGTGCAAAAGACAACTGAAGGGGAAGGATTCTGAGGTATTTCCTTTCGTTATCACTATTGATATGCATTACAATTATGGCACAGGCTATCATAAAAGAATTGATGTTGAAAATGCTCGACAGATTATGCCAGGCGCATAGCTAGGCTAGACCCGATGGTTCTATGTCAGTGTTAGGAATTTTATATGCATTATACACACATTTAATTGTATGTGCAATGATGATTATATGATCAAATAATCACACTGCTAGTAGTTTTTAGAACAATAAACTTTGGTTTAGATAAAACAAACTTGTTTGTTGTTCAAAGTGTTGATTAGCTATTAGTGGTAATTGCATTTTTAAGAAACACTCCAAGAAGAAGGCCAGGAATAGCAGTTATTTCAGAACAATTGTTGTTATCATTAAAAAACCAATAAAGTATTGTTTTAAATGTAATGAGTGAGAGCACAAGGCAATCAGCTCTCTTCCAAAAAAAAGGTTCTCAATCCTGAAGGGAGAGCTTGATATGCCAATTTGTTTATAACCAAGTTCACCAACGTTCTATGACGTTCCGACTCAGCGGAACGTTACACTTAGAACGCATTGCCTTATGGCTGAAATCAAATTACTGCTTTCAGACTTATTGCATGCTTTGATAAGACTTACCTTTTGCAGTTCTTTTTTTCTTTATTATGGACTGTTGGGATAGGAGTGAGATTTATGCACTTAAATTTACATTTAACAGATCGTTCCAAGGCAGTACCTACTTGATAAACAAACCTAGTATTTATGAAGTGTGCTGTTTGTGGAGTTTTATGCTGATCTTCCATGTTGTTGTTTTTTGTGAGTTTTTGTTTTTTATGTTCTATATATTAAGCGTTTACACGGTGCCGTTAAACCGGGTTCATGTTGATTATGTTTATGTATTTGCATGTAAACTTGCATATTTTCAATATTACAGCGGCTTCTTGATGTATTTGCATTGAAACCTAATAGGCTCCAAACCATCCAACCTACGTCAGATTATTATTTTGCATGTGATGCAAATGATGGCCCTATTATGATTCAATTTTTAGCAATAATCAGAGAAGTAATAGAACGTGCAATCTCTGTAACAGCTCTTGTTTAACTTTTTATTGGTTTATCTTTTTATTTGAAGGAACCAGCACCTAGCACAGAGTCAATCCCAACTCCAAGGAAGGCAACCCCGAAAGTAAATAGGCTTAGGTCAAGCGGCACCAAACCAAGGAGTCAAGAGTTTGGACAAACTTCAGAAGGACGATATGAATTTATCTGTATTAGTTTTTGACGTACTGTATTCGAATGTGGCCTCATATTTAATATACGAGGCAAAATATTTCATATAGTTGAGATAATATATCATTTATTATATTCTTAACAAGATATACGTATTTGAAATCTTTATGTTAATGATATTTAGCATTGTTATGCATTTTATGTTTTATTTCATCTGGCAATATCCCGGCGTCTACGTTCCTATTCGCTGTTAACCATATTCTGATGCATGCTCACCTGCTTGTAACATGCATACCAATTTCCCGAACCATCTCGTATCGAGAATAGTTGTGGGAGTGAAGCACTGTGGATTGTCAATAGACAGCGCATTTAACATTCATTGTATTATAGTGCTAGACCTTGACTTGTGTAAAAAATGAACTGAACATGAAAGACATTTGTTATTGCTAGATGTAATAGGCCGTTATTAGGCATTATGTAGGCTGCTGATTTGGACATATTTTATAGTTGTTTAAATATTTATTATTTTAGACACAGATTTTGAGACACTTCACGATGCGATGCAAATGGTCGAGGCCCATGAGAAGACAATGGCTATCAAGTTTGTCGCCGGCCAGTAGACCAAGGGTTTTGGTAGCAATGTTAAGATCTCAAGTACAATTGTATGGTTCAGTGTAAGAGGGCAATATATTTAAATAAGTGAGCACCAATGGCTTCTTGTGAAAAAAAAACAATTGTTACATACCGTAACTGTCCAATTAAACAAGTCGGGTGTTTTTTGTGGATATATTCCGTTACATCAAAAATGATAACCTTGATTAACCCTAATTGGAATTCATTATACAGTTTAGATCTTGAAATGTATCCTGTAGAAACGAAATATTGTTATTTGTTAGATTCCCTACCATCTGCCAAGGAGAGTGTAAGGGTGTTGTGGTATGAGCATTGCCCTCATCTTCCCAGGGGAAGACATCTGAAGGGGAAGGATTCCGAGGTATTTCCTTTCGTTATCACTATTGATATGCATTACAATTATGGCACAGGCTATCATAAAATAATTGATGTTGAAAATGCTCGACAGGGATAATGCCAGGGGCATAGCTAGGCTTAAAAAAAACTTATAGGTCCGATGGTTCTGTCAGTGTGAGGAATTTTATATGCAATATACACACATTTAATTGTATGTGCAATGATTATTATATGACCAAATAATCACACTGCAAGTAGTTTTTAGAACAACAAACATTGGTTAAAATAAAACAAACTTGTGAGTTGTTTAAAATGTTGAGTAGCTATTAGTTGATATTGCATTTTTATGAAAAAATCAAGAAGGCCAGGAATAGCAGTTTTTGCCGAAAGAACACCGCAGACCATTGAATACAAGAAGTGTTCCGGCTGACGCGAAGTCTTCCGTTTAAAGGAGATTTGAGGGATATGTAAGATAATATATCATTAATTATGTACTTTACAATACATTTATATTTGTTAAGTTGATGTTTATAGTATTTAGCAATGTTATATCTGTCATCTTTTATTTCATGTGGCAATATCCCGGCGTCTATGTGCCTTTCCGCTTTTAACCATATTCTGATGCATGCTCACCTGTTTGTAGGAAAATTTCCCTAAACATGCATACCAATTTCCCGAACCATCTTGTACAGAGAATAGTTTATAGTTGTAGGCGTTCTTTCTCGCGGATTAAAAAAGAATTTATTAATTATGCATCTTTAATTGCATAGTGTGTATTAATACATGCGTTTGATTAAACTTCAACAAAAGACTCGTGTCTAAAATAATCGAGAGTAACCGCTTAACTAGTGCATGATTAAACAGACATACAAGGATGCTTAACAAACTTCATCAGTATATTTTTCATACACTGTCCAAATAAACAGACATGTATTGCTCAAGAGAGCAACGAAAGAAGTGAACATCGGCAACAAGCATTAGCAACTGAATAGATTTCACAAGACGGTAAACGCAACGGTTTCTGTTGAACTATATTTAGCAACTTATTCGGTCACCGTTGCATGTTGCAACATGTGTTTGCAAATGCTTACTGATTTTTTTTTATTTTAATAGAGGAATGGAAACGCCAATGACAAGCAATGTTCGAATGGGATGTTTAATAACGAAATTAAGTCTGATGCAAACAAATATTCGAAAATACGTTATACCAATATCAAATGCCAAAATAGCTAATCGAATATAAGATGTGTTCTTTTGTTGAACAATAAAAAAAATGAATCTTTTACCCACAAATATGTTCTTGTTGAAACAACGACTAGCTTCTATTTTGCCAGAGGCGTAAAGGGCATGACAATACATTAGCCTAAGTCATAAAGGATATATCGTCGGTAATTTTACAATAACGGACTGGAAGACAAGTGATATCATACATTTCATTTATTTTCAAATGACAAAGCAAACTAAGGATTGAAGGAATTTGCCTTTACAGTGACTATATGTATCTTCCATCGCCGAGAGTGTAAGATAGGTTCATTCCGACCCGAGCGTAGGGTGGTTTGCGGAAACGAGGTTTACCGAGTTTCCGCAAAACACGCTGCGCGAGGGTCGGGATGAACATATCTTACACGAGCGGCTATGGTAGATGCTTTTTCTCCCACCTCAGTTAAACAAAATTGAGTAAAAATATATTTTTTGCTGGAACTCTTTTGTGTTTAGTGAAAATAATTGCGTATGGATATGCGATGCACGTGGTTGTCATGGATATGCGCGCAGTGATCCAGTTAATGTGAATAGTCAAACCGGTCTTTTTAAATAGTTCTAAGGAGAATGAAGCATCATTTCTTTAATGATGCGTGAAAACTGTTTTATGACGACATTTGAAGCATATGAAAGGCAAACATAATTATGAATTTAAGTAAACTGCAGTGTGTGCAACAAAGGTTACAACCAACAGAAGGCGTATAAATTCCACTGTGCCAGTCATCTCAAGTTTACTCTTCAAACGTGCAAATATTGTTCGAAAAACTTGCATGGACACGCTTCACTGAAAAGGCATGAATATATTTGCCCACTTAATGAAAATAAGCTTAAAAGTGACTTTAGTTGTGATGAATGCTTTCAACTATTTAACTCCAAAGATAGTTTGAACTATCACAAGAAAGGAAAGCACGGGCCTAAAAGGTATTTATGCCCGAGGTGTGGGAAAAGGTACTCGTGGAAATCGTCTTTGAATGCTCATAAAAAGCTTTGTAAATAGAGTACTGTTTGATAAATCAAACCAGTGGTGGTGTTTTGCAAGTGAAAATTAAATTCGTTTCTTTTTTCTCTCTAGACAAACTACAGCATATAGTAGCTAACCATCCTTGATATTTGAGAATGCCCAGCTTTGTTTGTCTGATGTTGTCGTGGTATCAACGATGTCCCGTGACGTCGTCATCGTTTTGGGGTCGTGACATCATTAACTGGAAAATCCAGTTTAAATTGTACAGTTTGAATGTTTCTATGAATTGATAGAAAATATCCGACGTCATAGCAAAGCTATACTTTTTATAAGAAAAAAGAAACGAATTTCATGATCAACCCTCGTATATTCCTATTTTATGCTTTTTATTTTTATTATTATTTTCGGTGTTATTGTCTGACAAATATTGCCCGGTAGTGACATGTCCTATTTTGAAGTTTTGTGTATAGCGCAGGCTTAATAACATAAGATTTCACTGTTCTAAGAACGTATTTATAAATAGATAGGAAATGTCCAAGAAAGCTTAATAAAAACCCATTTCATTTTGCATGAATAACACGTGGAAACCATTTCCACTAGTTTGGCGGAGCAAGCACTTAGTGGTAGTTTGAAAGCGACTTCAGCTAGTTGTGTATATTTAGTACGGAGATGCTGATATTGAGTTTTACATCAACATTCACTTACAAGTAGTGCATTTCAGTACAAGAAAATCTTCCATTCTTAAAGTCAAAGTCTGCAATTACACAAAATGACACCGTTACAAGTCGGTAGGAATATTTTAAAGAGGTAACCAATTGAATGGTTTTGTAGGATCATCTGACATCTTTAAACAATGTGAGATTTATATCTGCAACAATATACATGTAGTACGTATGTTTAAATGTTTTGAAAGCGGATATAACATGCTCACAATGTGGCTTGGGTCGTCAAATATCAATTTGGGACATAAAGCTTGGAACAATTTGGGTTGAGGGGAATTAACTTCAGATTATCATGTCTTTTTACGTGCATGCCGTCAGTGAACGTGAACGTAGTGACGTAACGTCAAACTGGTCATTTTGCCGTTATCAAGGGTCCCTCGTCATAATGTGAAATATTGTCTTATATCGTAAAGTGTCATTATATTATGTTATACTGACGTTAGGTCACTACCTTTGACCTGAAACGGTGATTTTATATTTGTGATGATAACAAAAGTTTCAATTTTTGTTAATAATATTTGTACGAATTTGTGCTTGTATTGTTTATGTCAAGGCATTCTTAATTGCTGAATACTAATACTGATATCAGGAAATACATTTGTATCAGTAACACGATTTAATTGCTCCTCATCTTGAAATGCGGTTTACCTTATTTTTGTCAAACAAAGTTCTAGAAAGTTAATAATTTACCTTTCAGCTGAATCAGTCTTGGTCTTTAGCAATATGGCTTGCATTTTGATCCAGTTTTGAAATGTTATATTCAAGCAAGTTGTTGTTTTTGTTATTGTTAAGTAATACCTGAATAGGTCATTATATTTTTATTTCAATAGACAAATCAAGGCAGATCATATTTATTATTTATCATTTATTTCTTTTACACTTACATGTAAAATCGTGTTAAACAAACACGTTAAAATATTGTGCTATATTCATTTTGTTGTTTAAATATAGAAACGAGCCAAACATTGCGTGCCGGTTGATCTGGTTTCACACTGGTCGCAAAGGCCCTAAAGTTAGGGCGTGTAGGGTTAGTGAAAATGCAGTTAAAACTGTTGCAAATAAAGGTATGAAAAAACTGATTGTTGATTTTATTCACCCAAAGAAACAAACGCCATATATGCATGAAGGTGTCAGTCACAAGATCGAATGTCCAAGTTTTCTACTGATCAATTTGTATTCTTAATCGTTTATGTGGAAGTATTTTACTCTCGTCACATTTATGATATTGACGAGCTCCAGATACTCTTGCTGCCTCGTTTGGCTCCTTTATCTCCACCAATCGCCGCCTCGCCTTCCTTTTCCCCCTTGATTTAGCATCGAACATATGATTTCTGTCGAAAGACAATGAAAATATATCATATTGACGAAAAATATTAAACACTGCTCCATATGACCGGTTATCTTTATGTTCATTTATTTAACCCTTAGCATGCTGCTAGTGATCATAACAGCCTTTGCAAACAGCTTGGGCTAGACCAGACACCTAGTAAATCGGCGTCTGTTCAGGTTCCAAGCTGTTTGACATTCAGAAAATATTTCTTTTGAAATATTGAGAAAATTTTGATGAAATTTAAAAATTAAGCAGACGACATTTTGAGCAGAGGACAATTTTCCCAGCCTGCGAAGGGTTAAATGGACATCATGACAGCGTCCTTGTCAAACAAAAAGAAGAGGTTTATGCTGATCAAGTATCGCTCAACTGACAAATCTGAGTAGACTCGGGATAACATGTAATATTTTATCCCGGGCAGGGTCAATTTGACATACATGTGGAAAGTATTGAAGTTTGAAATATTGTAATCTTTGTTCTAAAATAAATAAGTGGAAGCTTCATAAGCACTGAAGTCAAAGCAAACAGCGAACGTTTAAGACTCGGTTTAATTGTGTCTGTTTTAGCAACAATGTCCACTATCGACAGTAGACCAGAACTATTTCTGTGCAGTGGACCTGACCCATCTGTTTCTAAATATGGGACATACCCAGGATGTGACATGTTTCCTACTGGTATTTATTGGAGAGAAGCCAATAATATATTTCTATTTTTAGGAACACCGGTCCCTATATGAAGTGGACCGTAGCCACCTTCTGTTCCCCAATGGGAAACTGCTAGGATCCTTTAGAAAAGTTTGGCGTCTCGCCTACGTGTAGGTGCATGTTAATAAGAATTAGTAGCAACAGCCTACAACAATTATTCACAACCATTTATCAAAAACCTGTACCGCTGTTTATCCAACTGTCTTTACATATTTATAATCAAAAACTTTTTTAACCCTTTAGCGCATGTATACGAGATAGGCCGACATAGCTCATTAGCAGATGTAAACGCATCTGACCGACCCTATACACTACTGGATGCAAACGCATCTCCCGCATATTTCAATAGGGTCATTTCAATACTTCAATTTTGCATCTTTCTTTTTGTAAACAATATCCCGGATGTTTATAAAGCTAAAGCTTAACCTTTTGTGTATTGATTTTCCCTCGAAAATGTCGTCTGCTAAAACTTGAAGGTTATTATTTATACTGCCAATCACAGGTGTGAGATCCCACTGTGACGTAATAAATCCTCGAGGAATAGCAGTACTGTACAGTATGGAATTTCCCCAAAAACATTGATGCGTAAATCATTGAATATATTATGTCAGTTGAATTAACCATTAAAATCAATAAAGATTATAATTATTTGAAGACAATATTTTGTGTTACAAACAATAGAAACAATAAGTAGCCGAGAAAATGATAAGTAAATTTTCTGCTGAGCTAATTGATGGCCAGCATGGTTCCGGTCGTAAAATAGGTCAAGTAAACACATTTGTGCAAGCGTTTCATGATCTAGATCTTTTTATTCATTACTTTGAAAACATTTCTCGGCTTTCTTTTTGTAAAGAATTTTATAAGGGGGTAATAAAGTTAAACAGACACTCTGGACTGGATCTCTCAGCTGGATGACACCGGATATTCCTGCCACATTATTGTGTATTATACACAAGAACATCAATTGTCGGCTTTTTAATCCATATGGGTCTTTTTTATGATAGGGGTAATAAAATTTAGATCGATCTCAGCATTTTATTACCCTTTGATTTAATGCAATTATGACATTTCAAAGAAATGTTACAATTCCATCTTGAAAATGCATTCACAGATGTAATAAAATAATTTTATTTTTCATTATTGACACCATTCATTAGATAATTTAATTATCTATAAAAATGTATTCACATAAAAAAGATTTGGAAACAATTATTCGGAGTTATATTGATTTTAAGGTCATACTGCTGTATTCATTTTCTCATTTTCAATTATCCTGAAAATACCTATGCAGATAAGGACTGCTTATCAGTAAGTTGGCTATTGACTAGGAGGTGTAATCTGGCCACTAGTCTATGTGCTAAAGGGTTAAACGCAGAAAGTCAGCTTTTATGTTTTCTATTTCATTTCATTTTATGCCAAACATAAAATATTTATTATCTTAACCTTAAGTAAAGACAAACAAAGGAACACAATATAGGTGTGCCAACAAGCGGGGTATTTTATTTTGTATATTCTGACAATTCAATAACATTCACACAGGCACTGAT
This sequence comes from Mya arenaria, assembly GCF_026914265.1. NCBI lineage: Eukaryota > Metazoa > Mollusca > Bivalvia > Myida > Myidae > Mya > Mya arenaria. The sequence continues at coordinate 10,888,363 of NC_069138.1, read as the reverse complement.
TCCCTGAATAGCCATAACATGGTGAATGGCTCAATGTTCCTATACACAGTGATGAATGCTTCTGCATTGTAGTAATGTCCGGAATCAATGCCACTCACAGCCCTCTACACGAATAAACTCCCATTCGTACGTTGTTAACACAAACAATACCAAACTGAAAAATAAATATGCGTTAATAACACAGAAACAATCATCTATTTGTATATCATTTTTTGTAATCAATAAAACACGCTACTAGTGTACAATGACACGATCCTCTCCGTACCCCACTTGCTTATCGAATGATTTCCCAAATCAGTACATAACCCGATAATTGTAATTTCCTCGAGGAAAATGTAAAACTTATATAAACTACAGTACCCTACAAAATCTACCTCACAACCGAATTTTACATTATCAATTCCGATAATAAATACATTTATGTTTTCTATTTCATTTCATTTTATGCCAAACATAAAATATTTATTATCTTAACCTTAAGTAAAGACAAACAAAGGAACACAATATAGGTGTGCCAACAAGCGGGGTATTTTATCGACAGTAAAAGAACGGGTGCGTAAACAACAGTCAAAAGTATATCAATGAATGAAATATACCTAAATTGTATAACAATTCATGTAATCTATAAACCAAGATTAAGAGATACAAATTTCTTAGTGTCATCCGATTCCCTGACATAACGATCTTTTGCATTTTCAGATTTCCATCTGCCATGCCTTTTGAACAATCGTTCAGGGACACCCCCATTAGCAGCCGCCGTAGCACCCCCTGAACGGAAAGAATGAAGCCCATACTTTTCAGGGTTCATGCCCATAAATTTGATTTTTTCCAACAAAATTTCCCTGGCTCTACTATACGACATGGGTTTTACACCCGATAATACACATCTTTTTGATTTTTGACAACACATGATATTTCTAAAAATATATCATGTGGAACTTTCCTCAATACCAACTGTTATAAGATATTTTTCCAAATATGATACTGGACACAACAATGAATTTGTTCTAGATATTGTCACCGTTTCACCATGACGTAGTTGATCTGTTTTGCTTCTACTTATGAATATTTTAACACAATCTTCAAGAATGGATAAATCTGATCTTTTTATAGAAACCAGTTCATTAAATCTTAAAAAACCTGAAAAACTTATTAGACACATAGTTACAAAACGAATGTCAACCAATGCCTCTGAACTTCCAAAATGGTGTACAATACATTTCATATCTTCTACAGAAAATGCACATTTTTGAACGACAGGTCTAGAATTTTCTCTTATGAGACCATTTTTAGCAAACGTAACTAAATCGGAAGAACACGGATCTTCAAAACCTGCAATTTTATGTGCCCAGGAAATTCCAAAAACAATAGCATTTATTTTTGAAGCTGACGGTTTTGAATCTTTAATAGAAACAAGATACAGGCTTACATGGTAATCAGAGGTGGGCAAAGATTTGAAATTATATTTATTACACCAATTACAATACGATTTGAAATAGCAATTATATTGCTTAAAAGTATTTTTTGATTTAGAGGAAATAACTATAGACTTTAAATCTTCATGACAGCTTTTAAGATCTTTAGGAAGGTCTTCACGTGTGTTCCAAATTCCCATCTTAAAGGCATCTGGTAAATGTAAACACAAATTCACATATAATAACTTCACAAAATAATAAATAATGTTAGCACTAAGAATAAGGCTTTACAATTTTCTGATTTAAACGGAAACTGTCGAGGGAACTTCAAAGTTTTAAAGTCCTCCCCCCCCCCCACTCTCGTCATTATATATTTACATTCTTCGCACACGGTATACAGACTTAATTTCATAAATAAAAGTATAAAACACAAATAAACATAATAATTACAATAATTTCTATATTCTGCAATGCATAAAATAATCCTCGCACTCAGAGTACGACTTCGCAAGTATCTGATACAAGCGGAACTGTCCAAGGGACTAAACATATTATGTTATACTTCGCACACAGTGTACGAACCTCATTTACATCAGATGTAAATGGTATAAGAAACACACATTTTCAAATAATATCTTGACGTAAGTTATTTTAAAATAACTACGAAATACGATGATAAAAACCTTATTTTCTCATCTCATTCTCATTTTCTCATTTTCTCATTGGTTACATCATTTGTATTTAGAACCTAACTACCAGAACTCTGCTAGAGAACCTTCTAGCACCAAACACAGAAGCATTATTACAGACAAATATTCCCTGTTCTTTATCAAATTCCATTACATCAAGAACATAATGTTTCTTGGAAAAATCTGCATCAAACAGAAGAGGCCAGAAAGGTGAGCTTGGCCACTTCGGAACTACCAGCACACCGTGTGCTTGACAAGTCAGCACATGTAAAATAGTCTTGCTGACTAGATAAATAGGAGGTACAAGCCAATTGTTATCATTACCCCAGTTTTGTGTAAAACTGTCAACAGCCTCTGTTTCAAAATCAAAGAACTTCGAATTGTAACGAACTACCTTTCTGTTTTTTGCATTGGCAAATCTGTCAATCGTGAAGGGTCCCCAAATACCATTGAGATATTGAAAGAAATCCAACGTTACCTCCCATTCATCGGTATTTCTGTATTTACTAATGTCATCAGCAATACTATTCAAATCTCTCGGCACCCACTGAATCTCGAGATCTATATTATTGGTGAAACATATACCGAAAATACCTAAAGCCAATTCGTGCAACTCTAACTTGGGACTGCCTACCTTAACTACTTGCACACACGACTGCGAGTCGGAAAACCATTTAACAGATTTATGAGCAAGCAAATCGCCATAAGATCTAAGTGCAAGAAAAACCGCCTTAAGCTCCCTAAAAGTTGAACTTTTTTGACAATCTTCGTCAGACCACATTCTTCATTTACCACAAGACCTGCATCAAATAAACTTTTTCTGACAAATTTAGCATCCTTCGTTGTACTTTCAAAATTCTTGTTAGTACCCCAGCCATCGTCGAGAAACATGACAATCTTAATTGAATTGTATCTCCAATATTTGACAATTTCACGTAATGTTTTAACAAAACAAAAAGGGGCACAACTCAATCCAAACGGAACGACTGAATAACAATAGTATTTACCGTTTAAACTAAAGCCTAAAAACGTCTGATGCTCTGGGAAAATGTCAATATGATAGTAACCTTTAGACAAATCAAACTTGAAACAAAAGCTATCTTTATCAAAATATTCTATTCCTGTTTTCCAATCTTCAAATGTCATTTTTTCTTTCCAAATACATTTATTTACAATTCTAAGATCTAAAATTAATCTCTTCTTTCCGACAGAATTAATTGACACACTTAAAGGACTCACCACGTATGGAATTGTTTTACTTTCAATAATAAAGCCATTTTTGAGCATGTCACATACAGTTTCCTCAACAAAATCCATATTTAACAATGCCGATTTATTATTGTTTGAAAAGGATTTATCAGGACTTTTCAGAAAGGGGATTTTATATCCGTTTTCTATAGTGTCTACAACATCTGGATTAGCACCAATAGTTTTCCAAAAAGAAACATGTGACTTTAAATTTCCTTTTACACTTATGCCTGAAACTGGACTATACTTGTCTAAACAATGCCTATCAATGTCATTTTCACCCAAACAGTCACTATCATCATGAAAGTACTTATCATTGTTTAGGCCCTCCGATGCCGCTCTCTCGTTTGACAGACGACCCGCCGACCAGCTCGCACTCCCGCCGGAAGTGTCCTTCCCGTCCGCAACCGAAACAGATGGCGTTGGTGTTGGCGTTGGACCTCGCTTGGTAAGGGTGGTAGGGGCGAAAAAGCTGCTGTCTATCCCTACCCATGACCATGGATGTCGCTCGATTGGAGAACGCAGGACTGGAGAAGTAGCCTTGGCCGGAAGTCGCTTGATCTCCCTGGCCACGTGGCATGCCAGCTCCTCCTTCCGGTGTGTCGCTACGACCGGCCTCCGACTCCTTCCTCAAAACACTGCCTTCTGTTTCCGTCCCCCCAAACATAGCCTAGCAGTGGCTTATTAAATTAAATAGCAATATTAAGTATTTAATTTCTAAATTTCCAATGTCCAAAAAAAATAAATAGTGTTCACAATAATAAAACACGCTACTAGTGTACAATGACACGATCCTCTCCGTACCCCACTTGCTTATCGAATGATTTCCCAAATCAGTACATAACCCGATAATTGTAATTTCCTCGAGGAAAATGTAAAACTTATATAAACTACAGTACCCTACAAAATCTACCTCACAACCGAATTTTACATTATCAATTCCGATAATAAATACATTTATATAATACCTAGTTTTTTACTCATACGGGAAAAACACATTTCGCACAAATGGAGTTAGCTGTAACTATACTTGTAATTAATTGCTCTTTTCATAATGAAAAAACATGTCAAGTTTCAAAACAGTATCTCTAATACTTTCCGAGATAATTCACATTTTTACGTGTAGACATCTCAATTTTACTCGTCCTTTTTGGCACAAGTCTCAGTACAGTACCATTTCTCGATAGCGCAACTCTCAGTTCAGGTATTATCAAGTCTCAGTACAGTCAACTACATATTCCGGAGTCCGTATCTTTGCGAATATTCCATCGATTTTGCTTAAACTTGAAACTTGAATATTATACAACTGGGCAAATAAATTAGTCGCGTCACTTTTTTGATTTATGACTCTGTAAAGACGACTCGGAGGCCTTTTGTAACAAACGGCGAATATTTTTGAGTGAGCAATGCATAGTTTTTTGGTCATTTTTACAAATCTCGTCAGTGTTATAGCATTATCTGAATTTTCGGAGCTGTGGAAATTATCGTCAGTATACAAAATCAACATAACAAGGTGAAAATATGAGGTAGAAGAGCAAATATTGGGCTTCAACTAACCGCTGCAACGCTTCCTTCCGTCGCGAATACCGATGACAGATGCTCAAATAGTCAGCAAGTTCCGGTGGTCGCTCCTCCACAGTGGTTATGTAAAATTATTATGGCAAGTTTGTCTCGAGTTCAGTCATCTTAAACCTGATGAGCAATTAATCGAACTTTTAACTGGTTTTCCGCAGCTATCTTTAGAGGATCCCTAGTCAAGGCTATCAAAGCGGCACTGAAGTACATAAGTATCATTAGGGATGTTTGCAACTGTCAATGGGGAAGTGTATACGGATAAATTTTACTGAAGCGTTTTTGTCTTGACTGGTCGCCGGTCATACGAGTTCGTTATTTTGGAAATTTACTTTCTGTGAAAACGATTTATATACACGCTGTGGTAGTCAATAAGCATGTGAGAATTTACGGGAATATTTTGAATTATAGTTTAAATTATGCATTTGATAACAAATATGAGTGCCTTAACACGACATTAATTGACTATTTTAAATGTCATATAAAATGAAAGTACAAAGCTTAATTCACACGATTTTAGTAACAAAATAAGTTGCAATATCGAAATTAACACAATTTAATTTTTTGCAAAATATTTTATTTGGCAATACAAATGCTTGACTGATTTATACTTCCATGTATTTCAGGATTTTTTAGACAGAAAATGTATTATATATGCACTTTATACAACATAATATACAAACTTCCTCTATTAGCACAAATATTAAATTCAAACTGTCAATGTCAATGATAAACATCCAACATCAATTAGTGCTATATTATGACCTCTAGATGTTCAAGGACTGAATGTTATTTGATATTCAACTGACCCATGCGAGCCACCATCTCTAATAAGTCAGCTAGAATAATCTTTAACAATGCTAACATGTCATTGCACTATATAGTTTACTGGAAGTGCTGTAATTATTTATTACCAAAAATAAATAGATATATATTTCATAATTGATACAAACAACACCCTATATGTATATTACAGTTCAAACTCGGATATAAAGACTCCTTTATTGTATTGTTATATTTCTACTGTTCAAGCCGTTTGTCACCAGAGATCCACACTCCGTATCCCTCTGTTTACCAGACACTCGCACATATATATGCCTTCTTTCATTTGAGAGCTACATACTTCATCCCTCTTTTCACTAGGCACCCGCACATATATATATGCCTTTTGTCACCAGAGATCCACACTCCTTATCCCTCTGATCACCAGGCACTCGCACATATATATGCCTTTTGTCACTGGAGAGCTACATACACTTCATCCCTCTGTTCAGCAGGCACTCGCACATATATATAATTGTATATGCCTTTTGTCACTGGAGATCCACATTCCTCGTGACCTTGTCCCTAGTCGGTGTTTTCATTGGTGGGCAGGTTCAGGCTCTTCACTACCCCGGCCGCACTGTATGCAAAACATAAAAGGACCCTAAAATGTAAAAAACAGTGGATGTTTTTAAAGTATAAACCTGCATGCCCTAATAATGGCATTTATTCAGTAAAAGATGTATGCATACTTTAAAGCTGCACTCTTACAGATTAAAGGTTTTGGTCACCTTTTTTTTATTTTTTGTCTTGGAACGAGCCAATTCTTGAAAAACTCCATTTAAAGTTAAGATATATATATCTGCTTAAAGGTCAATTGAAGTGGCAACCAATATGTTTAAAATTAAAATCAATTAGGCTCTACATCGCAAGACCAGCCTCGACACCAAGTTTAAGGTTCGTTATAATGCTCAAGCATACTCTAGTTATAAATCTGACAAGCTATGTGTGGCCAAGGTCACTACGACCTTGACCCTACTAACCTAAAAATCAATAGCAACCCAGTCACCATCAATGAATTAGCAGAAAAGGAGATCATTTTAGAGAGTTTTCAGTTATGCATTAAAATAACTTTAAGCTAGATTTATCACAGAATAAGAGTAATACCTTGCACGCCTAAGTGTTGCAAATACTAACCGGATAGGGCAACAAAAGAAATCAAGTGAAACATGTTTCACTGCATGTATAATATTGCTACTGTCATGTGACAAACTACCATCAGTAAAGTTTCTATGGCAACTCATACTATGTTTAAGGGTTTGCTTGGAGTTTGACCTCGAAGTTAGGGAGACGAGTCTTGTGGGAAACAAGTTCTCATGCTACGATTGTAACTTCTGCCAAAGAATTTTAAAATCTGACCATGACTGAGAAAGATATGGACTGGACCATAACGGGACAAATCAACCGACCAACCGATGGATGGACATGACGATGTGCGTGAATCCTGTATAACCCCATCTTTCTTTTAAAAACAAGGGTATACTTATATTTAAGCTGTGCTTACATTCCCAGTTGGATGGTTATGTTGAACTTGTTTTTCAATACGGAATACTCGACGTAAAGGAACTGATTTTTCCCTTATGCCTGCTCGTAGTTTTAGAACCGCCTGTTTCCTGCTCTCCTTTTTGTCATCAGAAACTAGTGTTTGAAAATCGGACTCCATTTGCTATCAATAATCGAATAGAATCGGACCAAGCATTTCGATTTACTATCGGACAATAATCGAAAGTTCGTAATATCAGTAAGGAATACATTCTTTATACACAGTATCATCATGATCATTTAAATGGTTAAATCTGGAATCAGTACGTGTGATGCTATAGTCATGCTTTTTGCAACAGTTTTCATAACCTTTTTCTGTCTTTAATAACTGAACGAAAAAAAACAACACAACACATACTTAATAATAGCACACAATTGCAAAATGATGCACACCGCATCAAGTAAGTTATCTAAGCATTTTATCCCTAATAATAATAGAGCATATTTAATATTTGTGAACCAGCTTAACATTCAATAACCTATTATATTGAACATTTCATTAGAACATCTTAATTTCATAAATCTTTCACAAAAAAGTAAATTAGGTAATTTACAAACGATACCAAATAAGGTTTAAAAAACGGAATGCATCGAGCCGGGATTCCCGGTATTTGCCAGTAAGACCGGACCAACTACATCTTAGAGACAGGTTATTGAAGAAGGTTTTATGAAACATATAAACAATTAAAAACAATTTGTTATTTTGGGAGAGTTTGTAAGTTTTGACGCAAAAGTGTTTACAATCACTGCATTTGTGTAATAGAGTGACATCCCTTGTTAAAATGAACTCAACAAGAAGTTACCAGAAAGAAAAAATAACATTAAATCGACTTTTATCACAAAACAAAACATACGTACTTACCGGAAGTAACAATAGCGACATCGATTTTGAACAACTACTATCGATTGTCGCTGTCATAGAAATGTCAGCGACGATTTATCGATTGTACTCGATAATCGTTTCATCACTAACAGAAACCTAAATATATATACTTATATAAAACATTTGGTAAAATATCCAAGAACAAGAGCAGTCACAGACATCGTAATCACCTTCCAAATTAGCCCGTTTCATCCAAATTAGCCCGTTTCATGTTAACTTATTGTAATGTGAATATTTTTGGTCCCTGATCAATTATTGTATGTAACTATGGCTATATCCTATTCGATCATGTATCCTATTATTTATTTAACAAGCTGTTAATTGTTGTTTGAAGTTATAAGTATTATTCAGGTAGAGAAATGGTGGTGGTGGTGGTGGTGTTAGTAGTTGTTTACTCTGGTTCCTGGTGTGAACAGTTTGAAGGCCCCAGAGTGACAGTTCAACCACCGCACACCTTTCCTGGACAGACTGTCGGGCGGTTAACCAGTACTAGGTGCCTTCACCTCTGCAAGGAACTGACAACTTTTGTCCATGCTAGGGGCACTGGTACAGTGTGAATGATCGTTGAAAGGAAACAAATCAACAGAAGTGCCCTGGGCCGACCGGAAATTGCTCATGGGTTGTCTTATTTACAGTCCAACGCTCTACAGATTTAGCTGAATGGAAATGGTCTGGTCATGCCAGTCATTTATACAAAAAGAAATTCCTAAGACTTCTGAAATATTTCAGGACCGTTACGGAAATTTCCGTTGGTCCGGAATTGGTCCGGTACGGGTCCGGAATTGGTCCGGTACGGCCATTTTTTATATCAAATCTTGAGGTGAAGTTTTTAAAATGAAAATGTTGATGACAGGCAACAGACTGTCCCTTAAGATCAAAGCGTCCCCTTTTGCTCAGGTGAGTTTAAACCAATAATCCTTGATGTTGGAACGGAGAGAAATATAGAGAGAAATAAAACAGTGAACACTTGGACACCAAATAAAGATTAATATTATAACCATAATAACTAAACACGTGCCTTAAAGTCAGGAAATAAGATTTCTTTGATGGTAATCTTTGCCTTACACGCATATGGTCCTACCTTAAAACAAACATGTAACACACATTTTGTTGGTCGACCATATCTATTGAAATAGACCAGCAATGCAATATGAAAGGGATTAATCCATCGGCCAGTAAATGCATGCTGCATTATGAGATTTCTCTTTTTAAATTGCTAGTGCATTCGTTTAAATCGTAAGTGCCTTCATGCAATTGCTTCGTTCGTGTTTGTAATGGACTACCGCATGTGTCTATGTGTACAACTTTTAGTTTCCTTCATGTTATTGCTTAGTGTCTACGTCTAAACGATACATGACAGATGTCAAGTTTTAACTTTTTATTGACTTTTGTGTACTAATTAAAATACAAGAGTACAATTAAACTTCTAATAGTATTACTAATAATATTGATATAAGAAGACCATTAAAAGCTAACTTATTTATACATCAATCAAACATAGCAGTATGCATTTACCAACAAGCATATAGACGATAGACGAATGCATTAAGACGAACGCAACTAAACGATTGGAATTAGAAGGGAACCAGTAAATATTGGTATCCTGCGACAGCAATATTAAATGGGAATGGAAACCAAATGATGGTACCCTACTTATCCACGGGAGAGCTCTCTCGCGACTTTTGCTACGGTGGCAGTCAAAAGTTTTCGTGCAGGAGCTGTCAAAATTATATCTAAAAGAGGTCATGTCTGACATTATCTGGACCTAAAAATGTATACTGCTAGATGCTATTTTCTGCTGATTATTTTTTTCCTGGATGTTTTTATTCGGTACTGAGTTAGACACATCAAAATTCTAATCTGCGTTTCGGCCTGAAATTGAAATGTGTTGTCTGCGAGCGGTGAGATTTTGACCAATTTTCGATGAAAAACATGCATGTTTTGAAATTTCTGAGGCCATCAAACAAAATCCAAGTATGAGCATAGTGCTATCAATCGCAAGAAAATATGTACGCCTTGCTGTCATGTATTGAAATCTATGCATGTGTTTCATTTACTCGAAATTTCAATTTCTTAGCATTCACTGGCTTCAGGACAGCCAAAGCATGTATACTAGAAATCTGTTATTTATTTGAGAAGGCAATTCGACGCTATGATAAAGCCATAGAGTTAAACGTTTTGTCGCTAGGAACTACATCGATCTAACTATCTTTGTGTGTATTAATCAAACATTATAAATGTGTTTTACTCAAGTCAATTTCTTTAACGACATGTACTTTATAATTAACATGTGCTATAAATATCATTTTCCATGTTTTATACGCCGGTTTGAAAAAAAACAGGATGTATAATAATAGCGTCACCTGTGGCAACGTTGGCACTGTGTTGAGATTTTTGCCCAAACTATAACTTGAGAACCTTTTGTCCTATAAAATAAGCATGGCCGTTTTCATTTCTTTGTATGACAAAATGCTGTGTCACCAGCAAAAGGTATCAGGAATGATAATATAATCGCTTAAGCTCGATTTGCAAAACAATCTAGCTCGACTAAGCATTAACACTTTTGGTACTATTTTTTCCGGACTGTATCAGCATGGATTCTATTCCGCATAACAAAAGTTGTTGTTTTTTTCCTTTCATACTATTATTTTATTTTGTGTATACAATTTTGGTATCAACGAGTAAAATAAATATAATGTAAATTTTCGAGATAAACTTACATCGGTGTGCGTTTGTTTTTTTTGGTTTTCTTTCAGAAAAAAATGTAAATGTAACAATCTCATTGAACAATGTGGAATGATAATTGTCATAATTTTAGGGGATGGGTTCATGCGTGCATGAAGATGGAACAGAAGGCCATAGCAGACTTTAGGCTTGGCCTAATGATAAAACCAGGAGTTTCATGGGGATTTGATTGTTTGGGGTAAGATCCTGACACTGCAATGGAAAATTGGGGTAAGTTCTTCACATTGCAATGTTACAGCAATGCATATAGCAAACCAAATTGACCGCTGGGAAAGCTGTCCATTCTGCAAATATGGATAGAAGCAATCAGGCGAGGATGAAGAAATGGTTGCTCTTTATCGAAGCTAGACACTTCAAGGAAAACTTGCTGTTTTTATATTCTGATAAGTGCCGGGAAAATTGTGCATACCGCTATAAGGAATTGAAAACAACAACGGGGATGAGGACAGTGTTCAGCCATATAGCAGCTGAGCTCAATTATTCTAGAAGCATACATTGAATAGTTTTATTTTTGTGAAATCATAACTGCAATCTTCAAAGGCTAAATGATCCAAATAATTGTTTTGTGTTAATCTAAAGAAATCAGCCTTTCGATTTCGTGGTGTGTTAAGGCAGGGAGAAGCTAAAATGCATTTCCTCGTTTGTTATACGAGTTGAATCTTCTTGTTGATAAGACGCCACACTATTTAAAAGGAGGGCTATGTCCTGCACACAGGCAAGGAACGTCGACAACTAAAACTGTTTTTTTAATATATATATATATATGCGCTTAAAACGATGTTGCAAGGAAACGCAACGGTTGATGCAACAATGAACGTTGCAATAATGTATTGCCAAAATTTCGTAATGAACCGTTACATGTTTAAGCATGTAGTCATCCTTGCTTTAACAAGAAATCTAATTTTAAAATTATAACACATCGATCAATATGTGCAAGGTTATGCATAGATGCATTGAGCTATGTAACAGTTTCAATAAAGATTTTGAGAATCCATAGATTTCTGCCCTTTCTAGGAAAGAACTTCAATGATCTTTGGCACTATGAATAAGGTCGCGTAAAAAAGGAACATTTTCTTTTTACAGAGTAAGAACTATTTGTATCAAGGGACACCGGTAAAATCATCGGATCCCCAATACAAATATGTGTGTGATTACGTAAATAACGTATTTTTTTCTCATACACCGTCATGCGCAAAAACATTCACCTGATAGGACTGAAATGTCTCGTATAGAAATGTATAAAGAGCTACCTTATCAAATTCAATTGTGAGTAGCCGCTAGCATAGTGTATGATTAAATAGAAATGTACGAAACTTAAGTGCATTAAGATTGTGAAAACAAACGAAACCCCAATGTACACACATATACGAAGTGAACACAAGCAATGAAAATCGACAACTGAAGATTTAAAAGTACATTCTAAAGCTATAAAACATCACAAGACAGTGCAACGGTAAACGCAACGGTTTACGTTGCAATATATTTAGCCTCCAACAGATAGAACTGTTGCATGTTGCAATATCTGTCTCCCGAGTCAGCCAAAAATGTTTCAGCAAAAAAAGGTTTTAAAGATAACATGAATTAGCAAAATCTTCATAAAATCAAATGATTGAAAGCTTACGCTACTCCGTGTATTTTGTATCATGTCAAGTGCATTCTGAAGACGAACGGACTTATTTAATTACATAAAGCATATTACTCCTTACTTTGATGAGTATATCAAGTGTCAAATATTGCATTATTGTGTTTTTTTTCAAAGAGTTTAAGCATAAACAACAAAAAGTTTTGGCGAATAAATTTATCCATACACTATAATGTCTTACGATAGCATTTATACAAAGCATAGCATAAAAAAACTATTGATACTTAATAATGGGGGTGTTCTAATATCAGTGTCTGAGTAAGACAAAGAAGTGACAATGATAATGCATGTGTCAAATTAAGGAAAGTATTTGACGAGTCTAATCGTACGTATCTGAGTTGGACAATAATGGAAGCGAGAATAATAAAGTCTGAGAAAGACATTAATTGAGATACGAAATATACTTTTAGTCATCCGAGTCCTTATGCCACCATATTGTTTAAAAATAAGTTTGCAATACCAAACAAGGTAACATAACTTAATATACATTGTTGTACAACGCATTAGACCAATAATTCTAACCATTATCAGATAAATTACATAGCAGTGATGACAATTGATGCATGTTCAATTTATATATAAAAAGGCATCTATCGATAACGCCTTACAGATAATTTAATATATAACATATATTATCATATCTCGCTAACAATAAGGACAAAACCTTTAGTCTCATTTTAGAGGTCAAAAACCAGTTGTCATCGCTTCAAAGAAGAAATTATAATATACTTATCAGAAATTGCACGAAAAGTGTGTGTAAATTGTATGATCCATGTACTCAGAGTGGAGTATTCTGCACATACATATTAAAATGGGGAAAAATCGGGGGTGGGCCGTTGGAAAAGCAACATATATGTGTACATTAATATTTGAGAAATTAATCAAAATAAATCTATTTAAAATATAAAAAATGGCAACGCATTCTTTTGTCTTGAAGAAGTTTTAGAATTTAAATAGTGAGGCAATTCGGAATATGACAACTATCCAGTTTCTAAATTATAACCGTTGCGCATATCTGCACAGAGCATGACTTCTATGTCTGATTTGCTGAGTAATTATGTTCTCTGTAAGGCCACTACTTTTATATAAATTGGTTTACAAAACCGGCGAGTCTAATTTTCCGCAAAGAACAAAAAAATAAACAATGAATTTCACTTTTTTTCAAAATTATTTTCCTGACCGTATTGATTTTGGTGCGAAACGAAAGAAAAACGAACAGACAAGAGTGCAGTAGATCTCGACTGGTTTGTTGTTTCTTAGCCGTATTCGCCAATTTATAGTGATAGCATGTGAGCCAGTCAACTGTTATGGCAGCGCCGTTGGCAATGGCGGAATTGACGATAGCAGTCATTCTTTGTATGAAATAATTAATTAAAATATGCAGGAGTTGTTAAAATAACAATAGCAAAACACATTGGCAAACAGCCGGCACAAACAATAACTGTCACGCGATTGTTGTTTTTCCCCGCCAATTTAGGTCATGAAAATATTGTTTATAGATGAAAAATAAAAGTGTCAGCGGCTGCTATCGAATAAGTAGACACAAATATCTGTAAATTATATGTGAGAAAAACATTTTATAACATTTTATGGTTAAATATCAAATAACAGTGCACTTAGTGTGAGTGGGGAAATCGAAAGTAAAATTTGACACCGGTGATATATTCGTCGACGACTAGATGTCGTACGACATCGTCGACGAATATATCATTCGTCGACTTTTACGTATCGTTAGATAGTATTCTACCACCTAACCCACGAATCATTTAATGACCTCGATGGTGGGTCCCCTCCCTCTGGATTCTGTAAGAACGATAACTCTGTATAAGCTAATACAAACGTTTACGAGATAATCTCCCTTTACATCCTCGTAAACCTCATACACTCTAACACTACTCTCGTAAGAGTTCAGACTACGAGAGCATGAAAAACGACAAGTATTTCAGGGGAGATAATCGAGTATCACCGATGGGTTAGTAAACACACGATTATCGAACTTGTAATTCTCGTATAGGAAACGATGTTCGTGAGTTAGTCTACTAATCCTCGTAGAACGACATACAACAAAATACAGTCTTGTAAGATTCTGTTCGACGGTGATCCAGTGATTCACAGCAGCTATAAAGTATAGTATACAGACGACGAACGAAGAATCATGAACGACATACCACATGGATAGAGGGGTTGAGGAGTCGTTTGTGAACGTGGTGACGATTGGTGATCGTTTTAACATCATCGCCAATCGTCTAAGTATAAAATCTCACAAATATTTCAAAGGGGAGATCATCGTGTAAGTAGGTTTCATTTTTGACGTAGTGATCTCCCTTATGTATCAGAAGATGAAAGAATAAACCCTCTACGATAGAATAACGTATCTCATCCTCTTCCGTTTTCATTCTTCCTCTTCCTTCTTCGTGTGTTTCCTTTCTTCTGTTTCTTTTCTTCTGTTTGTTTCCTTTCTTCCGTTTCCTTTCTTCTTCTCTCCTCCTTCCTTTCAGGAAACGGTGATCCAGTGCGTCGTTTATTCTCATCCACTACCCAATCTCACGCTGTTTCAAATGATTAGTGTCAACATTCGAAACAACACGGAAAGAATAGCCATGAGTATGGAATAGCAGACAGTCGTGTTTACCACCACCAACCCCCCACTCTGCGCGTAGGCCGAAGGCTGCGCTTCACGCGCAGAGTGAGGGGTTGGTGTTGGTTAACAATATTGAAATGAGTGTAAGTAGGTGGTATGATATAATATTTTCGACGGTTCCCGGCGTAGAGTGTCGTGGTCCTCTCACATGTAAACCTAACAAAGGGAGATAACTCTTGTTTGACATTTTGTAAGAGTTTCTTTCGAAGGGGGTTGGGTTAGTTTTTTTTATTAACTTATTTACAATATGTACAAAGTATTGCTTTCTGATTAGCTAGTGAATTATATATAAATATACAATTGTTAAATCTGCCTCAACAATACAGAATGACTGAGTAATATATTATTTAAATACATGTTTACAAGTTAGAACAATTTCAAGTAAGGTAATGCCTCCGAAAGCATCTTCATCCTCTTAGAGGGCTTCCTGGGGGTGGTGGGGACTGCCGGCAGGGGTGAAGATGTCTTGTTATTACTTATTTTTTCAAACTCTTCGTCGATGAACTTCCGTAGTTCCTCAGGGGTCGGGGGGCTGTCCTTGCTCATAAGGTCCCATGAGTTCGTTTGAGTTTCCTTCGTTGCTTTTTCCGGGGTCTTTGGGGGCGGGGTCACTGGGACGGTTTCCGTCTGGGTGCTGGCGTCTTTTAGGGGTTCAAAGATAACTTCATAGTCCGGTAGGGGTGAGTCGGTTATTTCCATGGGTTCTTCTTCTTCCTTCATCTCTGCTGGAGTGAGTTTTACATTTATGGTTATTTGTTGTATTTCAGTGTCTCCCTGCGGGGAGAATGCCTGTACCTCACCCTCTGATATGACTGATATCGTTCCGTCTACTGAGATGTGCTGTGCATTTTCCTCGGTATCACATTTTTCTGCTGTGTATATATACTCGGAATTTTTTGTTCCACATCTGTTCATTAATGTCTATTTGGTTCGTTTCCGCGGCATATGTGATTAACCGGAAGACCATGCGGAAATATTCCGGATTTGCTTTCTTTTCGAGTGGTTTGTTCTTTAGGACTTCTGATTGGCGCAAACTCAGGAACGCGAACATTCTGTTAGTGAATGCGTTTTTTTCGTTGGTTATGTATTTCCATATGGGGGTATTCGTTGTTAATATAACCGGCTTTCTTTGTAATTCACCTTTTTTGCCTTTTACATTGACATACAATTGTTCGCCGGCGAAAACTTGCTTGTATATTTCGGCCTGTTCTTGATTTGTTATTGTGAGTTCTGAGATTTGGATGATGTCCTTATCAATGCATTCTTGAAATGCGAACTCTTTGGAAACAATATGCATGCCGATGTGGTCGGCCTCGGGCATTACGGTCGTTGTCCAAAACGTCTTACCAGCATTGCTGGCGCCCTGCATGTATATCGTATTTTTTTGGGCAACTTGCATCCAAGTACTAAGAATAGAGCCCCGAGGAATGCCTGACTGTCTACATTTTGCTCCTCGCACCATTCTTGGAGGAGGGTGTGTGTTTCATATGTTGTTAAGTAATCTGGGGATTCTTCGGGTTCCTCTTCAATGAATTTGTCAAGGTATGTTCTAGTATCTAATTTACGACGAAGAACTACTTCTTGTGAGGCTGTGCGAATCATTGATGCACTTTGGGGGTTTCTTAAGATCATTAACATAGTGTTAGCCTCGGTTTGATCTTCTTGCTGGAGCAGTTTGTCGAAAAGTTTATGTTTGTCGATAGTGTTGTATCTGCTCATGTACTCTACTAAAGTTTCTGTCATGTCGGAGATGAGGCTTTTTCGATCTTCGAAGACTTTTGACTTGGGTGACTTAAGTTTGTTGTGTGGTTTCATTGTGGGTGCATCCTCTATTGGTTCTAATTTTAGATTGTGTATTGAGTCCATGGTTGTGAGCAGGGTGTTATTATTTGCTCCAAGATACTCCTTTGGTTTCTTGAGCATGTATTTCAAGAAATTTTGGGGCTGTTTCAATGTTTGTGTCTTGATAAGTCCGCCCATGAAATGCACTAGTGTTTTGGCGTTCTTAAACATTGTGTTCTTTCCTATTTGACCTTCGTTGGTTACTGGGAAGACTGCCACATGTATATGTTTACCATTGAATTCACACTGGGTATCTTTGTCACCGTCGTGATATGCTACTACACAGGGATGTTTGTTAAGATATTTCTTTACGGCATCGACCGCTTTTCGTTCGTCGTCACTCAAGTTCGTATATACACTGCGCGGGGTCATATATTTATATACAGGTGTCTTATACAACTCTTCTACATTGTCTACATAGTCCATATATTCCGTAAATACACTTCCATCCCTTCCTTTTAAATATTTCCCATTGGCTGTTTTTGCTACAGCTGCCCTCAGGGTTTCTTTGTTAAGAAATGAGTCACTCTCGGTTATAACCACTGAATATCCTACTCTATCTTTTATCTTGAATTTGAGCCTGTAGTCAATTTCAGCGGCCAGGCGTTCCTGTGTGCTGCTCATCTGAAAATTATTTATGGATTATGTTACCGCGTATTAATAAAGTAGTTCCATCATGGGAAAGGGGGGTTGTTTTCATTTGTTCTATTTTTTCTAATATTGTTTCTGTGTTTAATTCTTCGTTATTTAAATTTGCTTCGTTGGTCTGTAACTGTCCTATTTTTGTTTCATGTCGTGAAAGTTGTTGTTGTAGTTGTGTGATGACCCCTTCTGTTGTTGTTTGTTGTGATTGTATAGAGGTCAAGGTCGTGTTTAATTCCGACAGTTTTATTCGTGATTGATTTATTAAGGTGGTTAGTTGGTCTTGTTTTATTTTGTTTGCGTCGAGTAATGTCTTTGCTTGTACTACTGTGTCGTTCATTGCAGGTATAGCCTGTTTCAAATATGTCATATCTGCATCTTGTGTACTATTTGTTTGATTCATTTTTTCTAATGATTTTCGTATGTTTTTTATTGTTGTTGTTGTATTTGATTGTATGTCTTTGATATTGTCTGTGACTTGTTTAACGGTATCTAATCCTGTCTGTACTGTTGAGACTATAGCTTGTATAGATTGGACTGTTTCTTTAACGGCCGTAACGCTTTCGACTGCCACATCTGCTACCCCTTTTGCCATTTGATATGTTTCTTTATAAAATTGAGATTCTTTATCTGCCATATATCCCGCTATTGCTACGCCCAGACGTGCCGAACTGAATAGGGTGTTCTGCAATGTATTGACCCAATTGCTCGTGTCTAAGTCGTCTATATCGTCGTGAATCCCTTGAACGTCTTTTTGTATTTTTTTGTTGTTCGTGTGTTTTGGAAAAACTTGTCATTGAGTCAATGTACAGCTTGTGTTTATTCTAGATTGCATGTTTATTCATGTTTGGGTTAATATTAGAGTAAAAACAATGAAAGAGTTGAACACATGTGTCAATGACATTTACTAATTGCCAGGAGTTGTATGCTAAACATTTAGATAAAACAAAACGGAAAACTATTTTGAATAAGTCCATTTTAATTTGTAATGAACTTGATATTTCACTATAAATGAGATTTGTTGTTGTAACCAAGGAATACTCTTTAAAATGAAAAATAAACAATCATTAAGTATAGATGCCCTGTGAACGCATGATACACAAAATGGCGGAGTTGGGAGAAGATGAAAATATCTGATACATAATTTGAAATAGATTTGGTGAACATCCCATGGTAAATATCCCGGTCCGAAAATATCCGGACTTAGCATGGATTTGGTTACACACAACTAGGACCCCGCATGGTAAGTATTCTGAAGATAGTATTAATAGTTTAACAAATAAAGTATCTGAACTCTTTGTTAATGCTGCTGATAACAGTAATCTAATTGTTGCTAAGAAGACCTCTATGTACAAACCACAGACTTCTAAGAAGAAACCTTGGTTTGATGCTGACTGTGATACTGCTAGGAAAAGATATTTACATGATAAGAATTATTATAGAAGGATAAAAACTGTGGATAGTTATGATACAATGGTTAATAGTAGTAAATGTTATAAAAAGACAATAAACAAGAAAGTAAGATTGTTTAATAATGATGTAAGTAAAAACTTATTAATCTACGCTCTAATGATCCTAAAGCATTCTGGAATTTGCTAAACAAGTATTCTGGTGATAGGAAAGATACCGTTTCAAAGATTTCTAGCCAGGTATTTTATGAACATTTTATCAAATTGAACCAGTCTGTTGTTGATGATAATGATGTTGCATTCCAAGACTTTGATGATACTTCAGTTGAATATAGCAATGAGTGTTTAAATGCTGTAATAAGCATTGAAGAATTAAAAAAAGTTGTTAGACTGTTGAAAAATAACAAATGCCCTTCTTTGTTTGATAATGTTCTGAATGAGTTTATAAAACATGCAGACAGAGATGATATTTTATCTATTATTTGTCAACTTTTTAATGTTATTTTGGATTCTGGTATTTTTCCTGATGTCTGGAGCCGCGGAGTTATATTACCTATATATAAGAATAGGGGAGGTGTTAAAGATCCAAATAACTATAGAGGTATTACTATTTTAAGTTGTTTTGGCAAGTTATTTACAAATATTATTAATGAAAGATTAAATTGTTATTAAGAAAGTCATAATTTACTTTGTGAAGAACAAGCTGGGTTTCGTAAAAAGTATAGCACAGTAGATCATATCTTCTCACTAAAATTACTTATTGACTTTTACCTAGGTACAGGGAAAAAGTTATACTGTGCTTTTGTTGACTATAAAAAGGCCTTCGATTCTGTGAATCGCATTCATTTGTGGCAAAAACTTCTTGCACATAATATTGATGGGAAATGTATTAGAATCATTCGTAATATGTATGCTAAGGCAAAATCATGTGTTAAGGTGAATAATACATTGTCTAACTTTTTTAGTAGTCATACTGGAGTACGCCAGGGTGAGAATTTGTCTCCAATTTTGTTCTCTATATTTTTGAATGATTTATCCCAATTTATGTCTACAAAGTTTGAAGGATTGGCCACTATGTCTAAGGTTACTTTTGAATGCCTTAGTGTTGATGATGTTGAAGTTTATCTTAGAATTTTTATATTGTTATATGCAGATGACACGGTATTATTGGCTGAACGTAGTCATGACTTACAAAATGCTTTAAATGCTATGTTTGATTACTGTACGTTATGGGATTTGCAAGTCAATGAGGATAAAACAAAAGTTGTTCTGTTTAGTAAATCAAAAGTTAAAAATAATGTAGTATTTTTCTATAACAATAAAATACTACAGTGTGTTGATGAATTCTCTTATCTGGGAATACTTTTTAATTATAATGGCAGTTTTTGTAAAGCTAAGAAAAGATTAGTTGGACAAGCTAGAAGAGCTATGTTCTCACTTATTCAAAAGTCCCGAAAACTCAAGCTTCCCATTTCAGTTCAGTTGCATTTGTTTGATTCTATGATTGCTCCAATTTTGTTATACTCTTGCGAAGTATGGGGTTTTGAAAATATCAAAATAATTGAACAGTTTCAGCTAAAATATTGCAAATTAATACTCAATCTCGAGGCTTCCACCCCTAACTGCATGGTGTATGGTGAACTTGGTGTAAAACCCATAGCTTTACAATTTAAATCGAGAGTTTTATGTTATTGGAGTAAGATAGTGAACGAAAAAGATTGTAAAATATCTAAGTTACTATATAATACGGTTCTAAAACTACATAATAGTAATGTTATATTTTCTCCATGGTTATCTTTCGTTAACAATACCTTAAATGAACTTGGTTTGTCTGATTATTTTAGAAGTCAAACAGCCATTAGTTCTGTTAATTTTAAGTCAATTGTTAAAAGTAGACTGTATGACCAATTCTTATCAAACTGGTCTAGTACTGTTGATAGCTCTTCCAAATGTCTTGTATATAGAATGTTTAAAAGTAATCATTGTTTTGAAGATTATCTTGACTTGCTACCTAGTAACCTTTGTAAAATACTTTGTAAGTTTAGGACCACAAACCATTCTTTGCCAATTGAAAAGGCATTTGAACATTGAGAGAAATCAAAGATTATGTCAGTTATGTACTAAGAATGTTATTGGTGATGAATTTCACTACTTACTTGAATGTAATCATTTTTCAATCATACGTAAAAAAATTATTATTCCTTATTACATTCGTCACCCCAACTCTTTTAAATTAGATGAACTTATGAACTGTAACAATAAACCTAAATTAATTAAGTTGGCATTGTTCTGTAAAATCATCTTACTGAAATTCAGATGACTCACTCTCCATACCCCGATTAACCAAAGAACTATTGATAATTACAATACTATTCCATTGTGCCTTATTACTTCATATCTTCACTGATGTTGTTTAGAAAAATTTCTTCTTTTTTTTCTTGTATTTGACATGTTTGTTCACTGTTTTATTTGATGTTAATTAATATGTGTTTCATTGTTTTGTTATGTCACATGCATAGTATATGCCTTGACGAATAAAAACTTGAACTTGAACTTGGTAAAGGTTATTTAAACTCAAATGTAGGTCTAGTAGTTGGGTTTTTAGTTTTTTAGGAATTGTTTTCACAATATTACAGCTCGAATGTCTTCATAAAATGTTACTTCCTTATTTACAAAATTGGAAATTATTTCACTTTATTGACATTTTCCAATATTGAAATAACTGAAATAATGTTTAGAAAATGTAATGTATTGTCTTAATACAGTGCAATTTTTGTGTATTTTAATGCATAAAATTCGCCTTCCCTTTTTCAATTTAATATTTGTCAGTTTTAAAGTGTTCTGCATTCACTTTTGCTTTAGCATACCCTTAAAGCTAAACAAATGTCTTCCTGGGTAATATTCAATGTATCTTTGATAAAAAGTGTAGTTTATACATGTAAACATGTTTTATAGTCAATGTTTTTTTTATGTTTTCCTCTGATTTTCACCCTTTAAGAGTATGTTTTGTGACCTTTTTCCTTATTTTTTTTATTTTTTTTTTCGACCACCCGGTGGACATTTTTTCCAAAAATTCTTGTAAACCAAAAATAAAAAAGGAGCGGCCCAATGAGACGACACAGTCTTACTTAAGGTTGTTGATAACCCCTCAATTTAAACGTTTTGGCCTTTTCTGTAAAATGTGTTTCTTGTGACCAGATAACATATACTTGTTTTTTTTTTATTATTTTCATGACGTTATAGTTCGTTAATTTTAGTGAGTTGTTTCCCGAACATTGCATGATAAGACGGCGACACCATTATTTGTATCAATGTTGTGAGTATTATTTAATGTCGCCGCAATAGTAATTTTTTATTTTATCTTAATGATTATTTTGATCTTTTTTCATGAGCCTTATCACGTCTAAAGGGACGGGACGCCTGGCCTCCATTGAAAATAAAGGAGGTGCACACATTATAAAAGAGGCCCACCATGTGAAACTTCGGGTGCCTTCGGAATTGTAACCCCTGCATATGCCAATTATAAGGCGGCGACAGCATAAGGGGACTGCAATTTGGCTGGATAGGCCTGGTGATTGGTGGCCTGGACGCAAAAACTTCTAAAACAGGGTTTCAGATATTTTAAATTAAGGAAAACTTTCTCAAAATTTGTTAATGGTCATTATGATCCCATATCAAAGTACAAAAGTAGTCTTAAATCGCTCATTGCTGATAGTATTGCTCATCCCGATTTATGGTGATGTTTTAAAGAAAATTCGTAAAATAAAATGTTTCCAGCAGGTAGTTGGGCAGATAGACTTAATGAATTACTTGGATTTTATTTAAACACTGGATATAAAGGCAATATTTTGAAGAGCACTTGCCTTCTTGTTTTTGAAAATGAATACCTGAAACAAAATATTGGGTTGAATATCGCATCCTTTCATAACTAAACTTTCAGTGCTTTGATTTTTATGAATTTGCTAATTCAGGTTATCTTTAAACCCTTTTTTGGCGAACACGTGTTGACTGACACCGAGTGTTTTGGCTGTGACTTCATTTTCTTCAAATATTTTACGTTTTCAAATCATTTGGAAGGAGAGAATAGCATATACAAGTCGCGATTATTTTTAATAATGTGTTTTTCTTTATTTGTTCCCAGTTTTAGTACAACGATGCCTTTTATTATGAAACTATGATCACACAGTTTTAAACCTTTAATTTTATAAGGCAGACTTGTGTGTGATGTTTTTGGTTTCTTACAATGACTGCATCTTTGGAAAGTGTTTGCATTAGGAATTACACTGAATTGTTTTCCTCCGTCTGCAGATAGAGTTTGGATCTCTAATCATAGAAGTACTTGGGGTTTACCTTTTCGTTTTTTATTATAATTTGTTTTATTGATAAGTTTCCTCGAATTAATGCATACTTTGAAAAGATTTACCTTTTGCGTTTTATCTTTACTAAGGATTGTTGCGATAAGAGTGAGGTTTGTGCACATAAACTAGTTTAAACCTCCAGTAATTTTTTTACATTTTACTGACCGTTCCAAGGCGGTACCTAACAATTCTTGATAAACATACCAATTATTTTTGCACTGTGCAGTTTGTAGAGTTTTGTGCTGTTCTATGTTTCTTGTTTATGATTTTGTGTTCTATGTCTTTGGCGTTTGCCCATTGCCACTAAACCAGGTTTATGTTTAAACTTTTTGCTACTGAGCATGTTTCTGTAGCTTTTTGCATAAATACTGAGAGGGAACCTGATTGTGGACTGTTTGACCACGCTTTCTTGATTGGGCTGAGTTCGACTGACATTAATTTCTGTTAAGTTTGCGATAGGGGTTGCTTTTTCTTTTCCACATTTATCCGAGTGATTATAAACTGGAATTTTTTCATTGGTATTTTACATTATCTTGTTTTCTGTAACTCGAAATGTTTTTCGGCATGTCTGGTTTGATGTTATATTGCACTGTTTTTTGTATTTTTTTTCTGTGTTCTTACGGTAGGCTTGGCAATTTTTCAGTGCCGCACTGTGATTTCTTTGGTATTTAGCGTATATAAGTTTTTTTATTAGACATTGGCTGTGTGTGTTGATCACTAGCACAATGAGGTCATTTTGAGTTGTTGTTTTTTTTAAACCTTCCTTTAAAATGACCGAATTCTTGGCAGTTGAGGCACCTAGTTCATTTCTTTATTGTTGGTTTAACTGGATTACCATTAACATTGAGTGGCAGGGTCTTTGCTTCCGAACGTTACTGTGATTTTTTGTTTAATTTTATAAACTGAATGTTGGATACAATATTCCTTTTTTTCAATTGCGGCCTTAATTTCATTGAATGGTTTGTTGGCAGTGATTTCTAATACCTTTTTACTTGATCTTGAGATACCTTGAAGTAATATGATTGAAAAGAAAAGTGAGTGTATGTAAATTGTCTATGTTCCATGTGCAACAATATTACAATTATGAAAAAGTCCACTTAATTCTGGATGAACCCTAACACATACCAAAGTCCATTACCAAATTCTTAACTTAAGTTTTAAGATTGAGTGGAAACCATTTTTTATAGCCACAATGACCCCACCAACCTTCAATTTAGTTTGAAAACAAAAACCTTTTCACTATTTTAGTGCAAGTGACTTTCACATTGTCCTAAACACATCAAATATATATCTTAATATAAGCTTTTCATATTTCAAGTTTTATCACTATATAAAATTATGTCCTAAGCATAATTAGTGGAAGCCATTTGTTTGCAACAGTGACCTTGACCCTAAATACGATCCCAAAATGTCTTCACAATTTGCGCATGCTATTCCCAAAGTTTATCATACATCAATCTTAAGAACCAACTAGCTTTTTGCCAGCCTGAACAAAACCATACCTTAAATTACAAAATAAAATCCTATATACTTATTCCCTAGTAATTCCCTAAGCCCACGCCAAGCAGAATACTTTTTACCAGTGCCAATTCCATCAAAAAGTGACAGCACCCGCAGCCTCCTCTTTTTTCGTGACTGGCTGTCATATCATAGGAGGATATCCCGATTACTTTATTATATTTTTCCTTCTTTGTTGTTTCTTTTTTCCCTTTATTTGTCGGGGGACTTTTAATTTTAACCTCGAGCTACCCATGGGGTTGGCATAATGAGGTTTTTGATTTTTCTTAATAACGAAGGGCCGATATGAGGCTCATGTGCACAAGGATGTGATAATGTCGATATATAGCCGATTACCGGGGCTGCCCCTGGTTAAATTAAACATCATGGATAGAAATACAAATTATAAATATATGTCTTATTAATAAAAATATACATGTCGCTGTAATGTCAGGCAACCCAGGGTGTGGAATGTAACCAGTCCCAGCATAATACTCTAACCTTTCCCGAGTAATTCCTATACCCACGCCAAGCAGAATACTTCTTACCAGTGCCAATTCCATCGAAAAGGGAGAGCACCCGCAGCCTGCTCTTTTTTTCTGACGTCAAGTACTTCAGGCGATGTCATAAGGGGATATCCCGATTACTTTATTTTATTTTTCCTTCTTTGTTGTTTCTTTTTTCCTTTATTTGTCGGGGGACTTTAATTTTAACCTCAAGCTACCCATGGGGTTGGCATAAAGAGGTTTTTGATTTTTCTTAATAACGAAGGGCCGATAGGGCCCATATGAGGCTCATGTACACAAGGATGTCGATATATAGCTGATCACAGGGGCTGCCCCTGGTTAAATTCAACATTATGAATAGAAATACAAATAATACATATATGTCTTATTAATAAAAATATACATGTCGCTGTATTGTCAGGCAACCCAGGGTGGGGAATGTAACCAGTCTTAGCATAATACTCCAACCTTTATTGTAATAGATATGGAATTAGTTTGCCAAAGATGTTTAAAAGTAGCATTTAATTACTCCTGGGTGAAATTAAAAGAAATAATAAAACCGCTTCCATCAGCCGTTTGTTGTTTTTGTCGTTACTTTGTATGTGTCACCGACTTTGTTTGGAAGCGAGTCAAATCGGCCCCTTACCAAATCGAATAACTATAAAATGCTACCAAACAAATCGGCCCCTTACCAAACCTGCCCCTTGTTCAAACGGTAACCTTTTCGGCCCCTTACAAAATAAGCCCCATCCTGTGGACGTTTTGGCCCGTTTTTAATACCAAATATAAAAGACATAACATTTTTTATTTTTCAATACACAAAGCTATATATATGCACACAAAGGTATCAATAAAAATATATTTTGAAAAAAAACAAACAATTTAACACTTGAAAACAAATAAACATGTGCTATATCAAGCACCGATCGCCCGCAGTAGATGGCGCCAACATATTTTTCAAGATCTCCTCGCACGTGACATCATGCGAGACATGAGTCCCACTCATCCTTAATCCTGGCGTCGATGTATCTGTCACGTTCTCTACGCTGGCGGTCAAGGGCTGCCTCCGACACAAGTTGATGAGTTAGCTTCACCATCTTTGATTCTCTCAGCAACAGACTCAGCCTATACGTAGAACTGGAGCGCTGACTAACCGGCGGAAAAGTTCAAACGGCGATGTCAGCCTGAAATGACCTAGTCATAATACAATTTAAACTAAAACATGCCAATTAATGAATTTTCTATTCTTAGTGAATGCTATAACCGAAAATGATATGGGGAATAGGATGAATAAATATTTACAACAGTTTAGTATTTACCTTCGGTGTCATTGTTGATGCTTATCGTCTGTCGATAGACGGACCGCTCAGTGGCGCTCCAGAGGAAGCTCTCCATAAACTGGTCCTCAACGTATGTGAATAGCTCTTTCATCTGGGTCGAACTCGCATCTGCCCGGTCTTTAAGTCAAGTAGGTGCGCTCAATGTGCTGTCCTGGTAGGAATGGAAGCCCCATGTGCTGGACATGGCGCAGAACGGACTGAAACCAGTGAAAGGCACATACCTTTAGCTGAGTACCCGGAAATACGGATCGGAAAGGTCATAAATCTGAAAGGAAACATTGTATGATCCATCTATCCCATTACATAGTTTATAATATATTATGATGATATTTAATTTTACCATAATGCATTCTTATTGTTTCTATTTCGTCATTTAGCTATATCCGTCACAAATCCTTTGTTCAGTATCTCGATCAGTTTCTGCAACACTTGGACGTTCTCAAACATCATTATAAAATTGTATTTGTGATTTGTACATTGTGTAAATGGTATTGCTTTTAATATTCAATTAACTTACAGCTACATAATCCTGCTTCCCGTGCTTCGGCATTAGCACGAAGAGCAGTGGAACCTGCTTCACCGACCACCTTGCTGATGGAAGGCGTGCTGCGACCAAAGCTTAGTGAATGGTTTGTTTACTACCCTGAAGGTGCCGTCAAGGTATCATCGTCGCGTCGGTCCCAGGAACCCAAAGTTCGAGAAACGGGTAATTCAACCTAAAATATCGACCTACAGTGCTATAAATAAGTCTTTCAATTTGATTATCACATGTCAAACATGAGTGTAATCAGGTAGTAAAATAAAAACCACGAAATTTTATCGTGTATTGGACATTTTAAACACGTTGTTGTGCTACTTGGATAATGTATTGGACTTTTGTTAATAATTGTAATGTCTGATCCGGATTTGAGTATCAAGTGTGATAAGGCTGTGAAGCCGCTGCATCATGCCATCACCTGCCATGTATGTGAGCGATGACAGCACCGAGTCTGCTATACAGATAGGTGTAAGCATTAAAAATGTTAAAAAACGACTTATAACGTATAAATATGAATATGAATAACTGTCTAGATGTGGCTATGTATGTAAAAGCGAGTTTTCCGATAACTAATGTGATATAGAATAAAATGCATACGATGCCAAAAATATATCAAAGCTGTTGTCATTGACACTGGACTGGCAAAACATACGTATATATGACTCACATTGGCACGTGCTGTTGCCATAGTTGCATCGGTAGATCGGTAAGTACTATATTAGCGGGGTTCTGTCCTGGTCTTGATTTTAGATGTACGGCTTAGTTGAAATTTAACTTTCTGCTTATTAAAGTATCATTATATCTCAGATTACACATAATTATATTAAAAACAGCTACGTGGCCATAAATTCATATTTCATAAACTGCTTTCCATATGTTTTACGTTTCAACCATCAATCTATTATGTACTATTTCAGGTATACTAATGCTTTCAATATTTTCCTAAAAATATGCCTTTATTTCAATATTTGTATTGCAGTCGATCCATACTAAAGTTTGACTCTGTGCCTAGAATTAAAACAAAAAGTTTAGTTGAAAGAAGTAGGTACCCTTTTGATTTAAATTATTAATCAACTATTACGTACTTGACGTTTTTAATAGAGACAATTGCGGTACTAATACCAGACAAATGAAGACAATATATGCCAGAGATCGCTTGATACCGACCAAACTCGGCCAATATCAACACAACTCGGCTTTCCTCCGTTTTGATTGGCTACAAAACCCGCCCAATATTGGTTTTGGAAAATTCGCAATTTTTATTACAAGATACAAGAATCTTTTTTTTAAAGTCGGGTTTGTGTTAACAAGACACATTAGCTCAATGAGCTATTTTCCAACATGGATAACAGACATACATATCATATCAAACAAAATAATAATAAGCTTGTGACCTGGAAATAAAAGTATGTATGATATAATGAACTCATACTGGAGCATGCATATTACACCTATCACTGTAAAATAATCTTAATTGAAAAAGTAAAGTCGTAACACTTAAACAAAATACTTGCCGAAAGAAAAACACAATTAGTTGTACGTGTTCGTCAGATGTTTAATATAAAAATTTGAACAATCATGAATAGATATTAGCCGATGTAATTTTATTTAATAAGTTGTTATTTTAGTCAAAGAAGTCCGCTGAAATCTCTTCTGGTATTTAAATGTTATATCTTGTCCAGTGGGTGTAAGCCATCCCACTGAAAACAAAACTCCTTTTCCGTTAAGACAAAGTATAAAAGGTATTCAGTGAAATATCCTATCGTTCACAATTTCTTCTATTTTTCAAAGCAAAAAGGTATTATTTACGCATTGAGGGACCTGTCCAGGTGCGGATCAGCCTTCTAAATTCCAGGTAGTTTTGGGAGACCCCTATTTCCTTTGGGAAGCTGTTGCATACCTGACTGGCCTCAAAGCGGAAAAAGTTTTTCCTTGTCGAAACTCGCCTAATATGAGAAATATGCTGGAAATTATTTCAAAAGTTGGACATTCAAGCTGAAACATTTAACGTTTTGGCAAAAAATAACGAAATTAAGACGAAAAGACATGCTTTCTTAGACTGCACATTGCTTTATTCATAAGTATGTGCAATGTCACTTCAAGGATGCATCTCAAAATCAGTAAAACAAAAGTCTAGAAAAGCAGACACCATGAATGAATAAGGAATAAATACGGCTTCAATGTGAACTAAAGGTAAGTTATACGAACGTTTTTTACCAAATGGTAATAGTTGATTAATAAAATAAATATTGATGAGGTGATTTCATATTGGCCGATATTTTTCCTCGGTCAGTTGTATTCGCCTGAGCCCTTTCAGCAAATACAGCCAACCACTGACAATCAACTAGGCCAATATAAAATCACCCAATTAAAAACATTATAACATAAACATGCATACATAATAATGATAACGTTTAGTTGCTGTTTACTTTTTGTTTGTTTTTGTGGCCTAAGTGTAAACGAATAAACTTGTCAAGTGTCACAAATTCCAATGCCTGACACCTGCGTGGAATGTGACAATTCGCCTCAAGACCGTCTGTCTCGAAAAAAAATAACATCTTATTAACTATCAGATTTCGTTTCTTTCCTTAATTATTATCCATCTTAAAAGGCATCTACAGGGAAGAGAAGATACCATCAAAGTATGAAAGTAGTTAACTACAATACAGTTCGTCTGAAAGTCCTGTAGTGCTACTGGAACGAGGGAAGGGTTGGTACCAATCGATGTTAGTATAAACTAAAATAACGTCACTATGTATATATAATTAGTATACATTAGTAAGTTATCGACATATCAAAACAATTCCATAAAATTTGGTGAATCTTATTTGGGAATATGAGTGAATCTTAAGCGAATCAAACATATTTTGAACAGAATATACGTATTACGTCATACGTGTCCGTATTCCTCTATTATTTATTTTCGGCAACAGTACGTGATGTCCGGCGTGTCCTTGACCGTCAGCGTAAAGAGCGTTATGTAAATATTAGGGATGCAAACGAATGGCAAAACCGATATTCGATAAAAATTAAATCCTTAAAAGTTATAGTTATCTGTTAATTTTAGTTATAAACCACGAGACCCTTTTCTTTATCTGTCGAATATTTCCAGTGGTATCGTAATACAAGAAATCATTGCAGCGTGTCGAATATTTTTAACGTTACCGGATCGCATATGTATGATTGCAACTCGCAGGAGAAAATTCTTTCTGATGGCACAGTTGTCGCTATGATCCCAAGCAGTTGGCGAGCAACATGTGCAACGCGAGGAAAGCGTCCCTCGTTCTTTTTCCACCATGCAAGTGGAGTGGACTCCTCGTCGGAAGGTTCGTGCAGGTACCGACGCAGCTCGTCGTTAGCCGTCTTGGTCGTCTTTGGAACCATAAAGCTAAGACGTGGTCGTTTGGTTGGTGTTGACGCACTCTCGTCAAGCTTTTTCTTGAGACCAGGAATACTGCAACTAGTAATGATCTGCTCACATTTAACAACATCGCATAACACAAGATATAAGAACACACACTAAAAGAAGTGGATCGTACACATAAAGTATATAACGAAGTCAAAGACTGAACGATTCCAAGAATAATCTTAACCTAGACTTATATCTAATTACTTAAATTGGAAAAGCTCAAGGGAACTTTGTTATCTTATGCGGAATTCTAGTTTCTGTTAAAGGTTTTCTCCATTCATCATTGGACTTAACCAATAATAGACAATATGATTAAAATGATTTATCCTAATCCTAAAATCTAAACTAAGGACGGTTTAAATTAAATATGTCAGATTAAATCCGAAACACATGAGTGCGATTTGAACACGGCACCATGTTAACATTACAAAAATGTGTATGTACGCTTATTTATACTCGCACTCGGGCATTGCCCTTTCGGCGAGTGCTCCGTAAAGATTGTTAAGAAGTTTTTTGGAGCATAATGCACAGATGGAATGTGACCCTGCTTAGCTACCCTGGTTCTTAAACGTGCAACGGTGAATAGCACTGTCACTCGGGTCCCCCCATTTCCCCCTCCCGGAAGACGATAAGTATATTTTAGTGATGCGACGGGGAAACGAACTTGCTCTTAACGGAGTTATCGCCGAATGGGCAAGGCCCGAGTGCGAATATAAATAAGCTTACACACCATCTGTGGGGGTCATGGACAGATGTGCCATGTGCATTACGATTTCAGTTGGTCTGGTGGTGACATTCAAATAAAAAGCGTCATCGTGGTAACACGAACCACGCAATTGTACGTAATACAAAGCCCAAATATCACAAAAAGCAACAAATCTAATCGCAATCTTATATTAGTCTGAACTCATTTTATCACATAGCATCAAAAGTTTTTTAAAACAAACCTATCAGTTTACAGATTTGAAAAGGCATTATGTTTATAATATGTAGCTGTATGCCTTTGGACTCCATGGAAATTATTTTCTACAACCAAAAATGTATTTGAGTTTAATTTCTTTTGTTGTATTTTTTACAATTACTCAAGTATATCTTTGCTATGGAATTAAGTTTCTTTGTAATTTTGGAAAAATCTTTTTATCAACAATTTATCAGAACATACATTTTCAAACAGTATAAAAACATCAAAAATTTTAAATCATACTGTGCTTAACATATATGTATTAACAAAAGGAAGGCATCTATAATGTGCAAGTTAACACACCGACTCCGTGTCACTAAAGGATGTCTACATTCGAGACAACACAAAAGAAAGATGAAGGTGACCATATGGAGACCGATTTATTTGGATGTAACCCGGTGTATGCATCACATATGTAGTATTAAACAACAACATAACACGAAGGTAAAAAACAAGATATGCTTTCGGCAAAGATTACATAGAATGCCTTACCACCAACGTTAACAACAAACGTTCACTCATCCCAACGCATAAGTCTTAACAAAAATCTAAAAACAGTTAAATATGTATACATATTAATAAAGAAATATGTCCATGAAATTAAAGTTCATTTTGTATACTCATGCTTAGTACTATATAATAAAACAGCCAAAGAAGCAAACAAAATCCATTTCAAATTTATGTACTGGTTATAACTGATTTGGCAATCCTAGCGTCATAAGAAATAACACTGTATTAAAATAATATAAACTTTCAACACCTTACTGTGCACAGTCCTATATTATGTAAATGCAAGAAACCAGCAAAGACATGTAAATGCAAGAAACCAGCAAAGACATGTATGTAAGTAAAATTTATATTCAACTTTCAATCCAAATGATGTTGGATTTTGAAGGGTTTGAACCTTTGAGACCTAGATCAGTGCTCTACTAGACCTCACCTAAACCAAATTGTACCAAAATATCAACCACCGTTTACCATACTAAAAGGGGTTAAAACATATATAGTCATACTCAGATTAAAACTACCATATTCCAGCGAACCTCTGGATGATGAGAAGAGCAGGATTCTTACATCAGAGGTGCTTCATAATGCCCTGCCAGCTAGGATCACCATTGAGGGTTTCATTGCGGCGACGATAATATATCCACATAAATGATCTCAGGTTTTATATGTGTGCCAATCTTGTGTCGCATACACTTGTTTTATTGAATGCAGAGTACCTTTCTGAACATACATACTAGGTTTACATTAATAACTGAACACATTTTTAATAAGCTCAGGGCTTGTATTCTACATTGCCCTGTTTAAAAGATATCTTGGGCGATGCATAAGAGCGCTCGGGTTCAATCGTTAAGTAACGGGCATAATCGAAATGTCCCAAGATAGTTTTACTGAAACGCAGCTTACTCCGAACACGGATCTACGCCTAGAAAGTTACAATCGCAATCTTTATTGAAACGGGGCCCAATTATTCACGTTCCTTGTTTCATACAATGTCTATATAAATCTGATGTCAGTTTCGTATTTTAGTCCTAATTTATCACTTACATTTTCATGTTTCTATATAGATTGATGTCAGTTTCGTATTTTAGTCCTAATTTATCACTTACATTTTCATGTTTCTATATAAATCTGATGTCAGTTTCGTATTTTAGTCCTAATTTATCACTTCCATTTTCATGTTTCTTTCTTCAATATCAACTAATTCCATGTTCGTTACTAAGTTAGCGACATTGTTAGTTATATGTCGCAATCATTTCTTCATCACTTAAACACTTTTTCAATAATGCCATCCCATCTTTCATTTTCGTTTTACAGTGATGAAATTTAAGGTAATAAGCACCAGCTTACTTGCTTCAAATAACATCGAACTTTACAATCGTTCATTTGTTAAAGTAAAAACATCTTTGAAGCCTGTCTCAAATTTATTGCGTTTTCAAGTGTTCATGATTCAATGAACTCGCGCCTATAATCATATTATAGATTAAGGGTTTGTATATTATGTGTGTTATTTCGGGCAATGACATTTATATATTTATTACTACTTTGTTTAGTCGTTTTATTGTCATTCTTCGCTCATGTGTGTAACTGATATTTATTTGGCATGTTCGTTTCTTTAATGATGAAATACGCCCATACTCAATTGTTCATGCAAAACTAATCATTAACTTACTTACTCCAATAATTCCATTTAAATACCTAGCACTCAGCGCGTCTGTTTATTCATTAAATACATCCTATAATCTCCATTGTGAAATTATCACTTTCTTTTCATGTCTTTACATTGATGTATACTATCATGATTTGCATAACAGCAAAAAATAACACTTAATTTAATTTATTTTAATTTCTTTATTTGCACATAACGCATTTAATACATAAACAACTAAATTATCAAAGTAAGCAACTCAAACAATAAAAAAAGACAATTACTCAACATTGTTGTAGACACTATTAATTGCAAGCACTTTTACTGGGGTATCAAAAGTTTATGGGTAAACTAAAATGATTTGTTATGAAGTCTTCTTGTATGACTGATGTATATTGTGTACTTTTTAATGCTAAACTACTTGATAAAAGCGACATAACCTTTGAGTTTTATGAGTATGTACATACAGTCGAACCCCGTTGGCTCGAACTCGCTTGGCTCGAATTCCTCGTTGGCTCGAATTGAATGCTAGGGACCTATCTCTTTACACTGAACGTAAGTTTTCCCGCTTAGTTCGTATTTTCGGGGCTCGAGGTATTTTCGCCGGTCCTAAGGAGTTCGAGCCATCGGGGTTCGACTGTTATTACATGTTACCACTAATGAATAACATAAAGGGTCAAGCTCATATGTTGCCACCAAAATTAAGTGTTTCCGGTAATGCATCCGAAAACACTTCTATTATGATTTGATAACTCTTTTATATCAAAGTTGCAGAAAAAAATACAATAATATTTATTTAAGTTTTAATTAACAAAATATTCTGGTTGAGGGATAAAAATAATATACTGACGCCGTAGCTACTCGACCACAAGGATAGTATAACCTTTGTCGAATACATTGGTTATATCACGTGATATTGTACATTAATCAATCACGTTACAGCCTTTTGCTGAATCGCGTTACTAACATGTTTTTATGTTAAAATGTTACATTGTGGTTTCCATATACAATATTTTAACATTTTTTGTAAAAGGTGCATATCACAACAATGAGCGAGAACCTTTAAGTCGTGAACATAAACACAAGCAAGCTTTCAATTTCAAATATAAAGGGCCTTTAATATACTTCCTTTTTCGTAGATAGTAAAACATGGTAACTGTCTTTATTCAAACTAAGGCTACTCTTTGGCTACAAGCAAAATCTATCCCAAATGTAAACACTCTTTGGGTTTGATATAAACATATATTATATAAAGATAATTATGTAAACATTTCATAAATCGCTAACAAATACAAACAGGAATAAGTAAAAAACAACATAAAATTAAATGGAAACATATTTAATATTCCATATTCAGAATGTATATATGTAGTAATACTGTATTTGTTTGTGTACTATGATGTAAACTGCAAAATAACAAACGACATTGTAACATAAGCAAAACAACTCGACCATTCTTGAATCAACACTTAAAGAAGTGCTTTCCCTTGGATTTCATTTTAATTTAAACATTTCATTTACATGGATTTCATTTCGAAACATCCGTTACGTGAAGGTTTTCTTCACTTTCCTCTGCTTGAGAGGAGCCGGAGGCCGGTAGTTGTCCTGCATAGGATTGTCATCGGAGTCCACTAGGTTTCGGAGAGCTGAGAGCTGAAAAAAAATAGCAACGTTTACGTAGTTTTCCCTGATTGTTTTTTTTATTTTTTAGTTAAGAATGCTTGTAAATATAGCGTGACAACCCAACGATAATTGTGACGCAATTTTCAGTTACTGCGGAAAGCAGGAATAACCTCGATTTAAATATTTAATAGGATGTTTCTGTTAAACTTTACGACTATCGTATTGAATCATATTCCACGTTAAACGGAAAACATGTTGTCTTTCCATGGACAATCATTTTGTATATAAACATTTTGTAGCTTAT
Source organism: Mya arenaria (assembly GCF_026914265.1). Lineage (NCBI taxonomy): Eukaryota > Metazoa > Mollusca > Bivalvia > Myida > Myidae > Mya > Mya arenaria. The sequence goes on along the minus strand of NC_069138.1, from coordinate 10,852,583 downwards.
TTGACAAGGCTTTACTCGGTTTATACACTTAACATCTACGTAGGGAATGAAAAAAAAATCATGTGCGCTCGTAATTTTAATCCGTACTCTAAATGGCATTTTCCTCGTACGTTTTTTTTTTCTAAAAAACAACAACATTTTTTTTCACTAATATGCTCTTATACAAATACAACGACGATTTAAGCATTGAATTGTATACCTGCTCCTTTGAATACTCGACTGGCTCTTTAAACACAATCCACGTGACACTTTCAAACAGTGGGGGCGTGGTCAGGGAGCCGAGATAAGTCCAGTAATCGTTCGTGTTTGCTGCAATTCATATAACAGATCTAGTAACATGTTAAAAAAAATACAATGGAAATTCAGCGATATATTTATAGTATCCAATATACTTCCATTAAAGGGACCTTTTAGACCACACAAAGATTTCCCGGTTATGAATCTTAAAACTGTTCGAGTATAATTTGTTTAACTTTTTGATACAAGAATTGCAGAACGAAATACAACAAAGTTATAAATAACTTGGTTGTAGTGGGGAGCGAACCCTAGCCTTAACTGTAACTGAAATGCCGAAATGTAAATCAAAGTGACGTTTCAGCTTTATCATATTGACACTCAGTTTAACCCAAAGAATGCTAAAAATGCATTCATTGCAATGACAAACATGCAACGAAACCAAGAGTATATTATGAATTTAGCGCCTATGTATTTACCCCATTAATATAAAGCGAGTCAGTCGTCAAGTAATTGACATTCTCTTTCGTTTCTGTTCAATAAAGCGTCGTGTGGACCTCATTTTTTTATTCAGACTTTATCCACTGTGTGTTTGCCTCGTGATAAATAACGTCATATATGCTACGTCGGAAGGCAACATTTTGCTTAAGTTGAAGGATTAAAACAACTATAACTTTTCTTTTTTTACACCATTTTAAATGAAACAAAGGGCTTCTCCTTCGTTTTATTACCGGAGTTTGATGGGTGATAAGTTTCATCAAACACTTCGACAAACCTGTTTCCAAAATATGTTTTGACAGTGCTCCGTCAGACGGTTGTTTTGTGAAAAGGTGTGTTGAAGTCTTATAAGTGTGCCCAGTAAATTTACATTTTACTGACCGTTTCAAGGCGGTACCTAACAATTCTTGATAAACATTCCAATTAATTTTTTTTTTATATATATATATATATATATATATATATATATATATATATATATATATATATATATATAATTGGAATGTTTATCAAGAATTGTTAGGTAATATATAGTATTTATGCACTGTGCTGTTTGTAGAGTTGTGTGCTGTTCTATGTTTCTTGTTTGTGAATTTGTGTTCTATGTCTTTGGCGTTGCCCATTGCCACTAAACCGGGTTTATGTTTAAACTTTTTGCTACTGAGCATGTTTCTCTAGCTTTTTGCATATATATTCTTAAGAAACTAAATTCTCAATCAAACTCTGGTAAATGACCGAAGGTGGAGCCTTGTAAGCGGCGTGGACTGCACTATGTTACATTTGAAATGGTGGAGAAATAGTCACGTTATCTTTGTTTAAATTCTTCATTCGAAGCAAAAATTTGCCTTCCGACGTAGCATTTATGACGCAATATATCACGTGGTATACACACACTTTCATTGCATATATAAACTAAACCCAGAAACTTACTGGGACTTCAATAGTAGTAAATAGTAAGTAATCGCTTGGACAATGCTCTTTCAAACCCTTAAACATGTAACACCAACATTCAACAATCAATTTTGATTATAGCTAAAAAAAATGTTTATTTGCATAAAATACCATTTAAACACTAAATCATAAATCTATAATATATAAAACTAACATTGTTTTAAATTTTTATAACGAATGACCAATATTTATAGTTTCTAAGATCGAACCCGAAAATGGTTTCATACGCCCCGTGTATTCCATATATCGGATCACCTACTAACACCTTAACGTATATATCACGTCGACAACCTGTTTGTACATGTTTAAATGTTTTATTTATTCATCGGAATCGGATGGATCGCCATTTTGATTCTATATATATTATGTGACCAAACATGGAAAATATGGGATCACCGCGTGAACAGTCCTGGACTAATGGCGTTGTGTCATTTACTGATGTATGGGGGCGTGATATACATCAACATCTATTGACTGACAATCACCGGTTAGCTAACTATTATTACAAAATATAAGTACCATTGACATCAGCTCACTTACGATACTAATTCCGGGTTATATCTGTATATTTGTCTCCACGGCAATGGAGATTTAAAAACTCTTGCACTACCAGAGGTATCTGTGAATGTGCATTTCGTCGAAAGGGTCATAACTCAACATTCAAGAGTAAACATTAGTTATATATAACTATTTTTTATAACATATATTTGACGTATAAAATGTTCCCCTATATATTTATCGTAGTTTTTCTAATAAAAATGCACAGTTCTTAAGATATAAAGGTATACTTTTAATTATAATTTTGGAAAGGGAGGTAATAAAAAATATCTTCAGATACGCACTACGGTACTGTATATAGGATATAAATTCTTCTATTTCTATAATTCTCTTAAGTAGCAGTCTTACCCTTTCAGTGTTTGACAAGTACGGTTTATTATTTAAAATCCAAAAGTGAAATCACTTGTACGCTCAAGAAGTCCATAATTACTCTCTATGCTGATATAGTATTTATATTTGCATTTTATCAAGTTTATTCATCTCTTATTAAACCGGATGTTGAAGTGTTTCGTTATTTATAACCCTTTTTAAAGGATGTCACATTGCTAGTATGTGGAAATATTCAGTAGTCGTGGAAACTTGATCAGTTTCTGTAACGTTATTATGTACAAGTACGTGATATCTTTTCCTAACATTACGTGATTGTTTTTTTCTTTTCCTAACAATACGTGATAAAAAGCCGAATAATGTAGCTTCTTATAAAACTTTCAACAATTCTAAAGAACTACAATTTTTACATATTTTTTTAAAAATATTTTCAGCTTTAAATTATTTATCACTTAAAATTCATGTCTGCTAATAAAAACAGACGTTTGTAGATAAACTGGTACAATTTTACATGTTACTTTATAAAGGGAAATAATAAAACGATTTCTCAAAATAATACTATTTATAGCCCATCATGTGGCTCTGCAAATACATTCTGGTGTCTGTGGTTCTACTTACAGGGCAGGAGGAGGGTGGGGTCAAGGGTGGTTTCCACGGTCATTTCCGCCCCACTGGTCTTCAATTTACCACAGTTATCTGATATAACTTTGAATTGATTGCACGCAACCCCAGGCTGAAATTTAAACATGTGATTGAATTAAAATAAAAGCAACTGACACTAGTGTTTAATTATCAATATGATACAATTTCATATTTGTTGTATTTGTTATAAAAAAAGCATACGTTGCAATGGTGAACAATATTTTTGCTATATCGAGACCGATCGGTATTTATTTCAGGTTGTGTATTTCGTTTTGGAATTTCTATGCCGTGATTTTCTATGAAGAGCAGAGAACATGTTGTGCAAAAGGAAGGAATTGCTGCAGTTTCACTACTGCATGTTCAATATAGGAGTATGAAGCGTGCCACAGACCGTGATGAAAATGCCAAGAACCGCTAGTCCGTCAGGCTTCTGGACGGCGTCTGCGAAGCTGCTGTATTTAGTAGCGTTCCAGTGAACCAGATGAAGCTGCAAACATTGCATGCCTTTTGTAAGTCTCTTACAGAACACAATTTCTTCATCTTTACAGATCTGATGAATGTTGGCACACCGATATATTTGCCAGCAGTGTTACTGATTTAAAACAAAACACACAGGAACGAGCCAAAACGATATTGAATTTAAGTTTCTTGGCACTGTGACGGCTAATATCGGGGGGTTAATAACAACTAAATTGTTTGATAAAATCATGTGCTCGCTTAGGGCATCTGTTGACACATGAGTGTGAAACGCATTACATCAAAGGTCTAGTTATCGACAAAGCAAGACTAGTTTTCATGTATACCCATTCCATTCTGCGTTCAATATAAAACATTCGGTGAGTACACATACAGTGTTAACGTAAGAGTATCTAACCTCTGAAGCGTACATCTTCCCGTCGACGGTGTGTTCGGATCCACGGCCGTCCTCGGCACCCCAATGAAGATGAAACTGCTCCAGGCGGTATTCATCTTTACCCAGGGGACCGCCTGTCAGAACTGGAAAAAAGGCATCGGTACAAAGCGAACTCCATGTTAAAGGAAAAGGCAGTTTAGCAATGTATAAGCTCCTTTTAAATACAGTCAACCCTGTATTAAGTGTCCACCTATGAAACACTAAGGTCAATTTGGCTGCTTAAAACAGGTACATGGCCACTTAATCCAGGTTGGAGACTGTCGCCACTGAAGCTTTGTTAAAATAGAAATATTCAATATATCTTATGAATGACAAATGACTGGTACTTCAATTACAGTGTATAATGTTTCCATAGTATATATTGCTATAATGTTTAACCTTGAAGTATAAATACAACTTTAATCGCGACTCATGAGGATGGCACGTGGTACTCACAATCAAAATTATTTTGTACGCAGACTCTTAGATAGTTAAATGATTTCCGGCAGAAAATGAATGAGGATTCGGTACGTAGCAATTTGGGAGGGGAGTTGCAGAAGAGGTGTTAGAAAATTTGTGGTCAGCCTTTTGTTTGCATTACAGCTTGATCCTACAACCCCCCTTGCAGATAAAAGTGACATTTAATAGTCATAATAGCGAATTTTACCCTCATTATTGAACGAGGTACAAAGACTCCTTAAAGCGGCTTTTCAACTATGATGAATGACATCAAAAGCGTTCCGCAACCAAGTTTAGAGAAGAAAATTTGGGTTCAAGGTTAAATGAGAGCCTACTAGACTATGTGCGCGTCTCCTTGGTTCGTTTGCAACGTGTAACGACCAAGGGAGGCTCAGAGACTCGAGAAAGACTTTCATACTATACTATAATAATCAGTTGCACTCTCTCTCTCTCTCTCTCTCTCTCTCTCTCTTCTCTCTCTCTCTCTCTCTCTCTCTCTCTCTCTCTCTCTCTCTCTCAAGAAAAACACAGTTTTCTACAATGTTCAATGTTAATAACATTATTAGAGTTGAACCATTTTATAAAAATAAAAATTAAAAGTTTGCATTTCATATATAATAAAAAACATACGACATCATGTATATGGCAATTTTGGAAGCAAGAATAGTGAACAAGCTTCTAGCGATATTCTTGTTTGTATAGTTGGTTACATTGTTTATGGTTGTTTCAAATGTGTACATTTCAATCACTCGATGGTGAGAATTTAGATGCATATAATACCCCCCAAAAAATATATTTACATACAATCAAGATACACTTTCAGTATCAATTTACATATGAAAACAATTTGTCGTGATGATAGTTTATTCTCGGGTTAGTGTTGCGAACTGGAATGCCACATTGGTGATTTAAACAAATACTATTCTTTTTTATTTGTTAAATGCTGTGTAGTTTAGAAATAAACTAGATAACTAATCTGAAATATCGACTGTCCTTTTCTGTGGATGAGCATTTTAAAGTGTCAACTGCACAAATCGCTAACCTGATTGATTTAGGATGTTGATGGGTAAATAACTTCAATAACGGTTGTTGCCCGTTTAAGTCCATTTGTATGTGCGGGCGTGCTTTGGTTCATGCGTGCGTGCGGACGTGCGCGTATGTGTGTGTATGCGTCTGTGTATGTGTGTGGGGTGCGTGCGTGTGTGCGTACGTAGGTGTTTGTTGTGTGTTTGTGGTATTCAGTTAAATGTAATAAATAAGCTGACTATTATCAACTTGATAACAATCATTCATACTTAACACTCTATTCTCCATTCTAAGTGTAACATTTTGCAAATAGACCTCGGAATAAACACTCCATATCTCCGCTGTTAAAACACATACCTCCCTTTTTCGTGATTTGGCACATAATGCTGTGTCCGTTGTTGACAAGCTTGACTTCACTCTCTGGAGTGTAGTTGGTCGACAAGGGGCTGGATCCCTGGACTTCGGAGTCATACTCCGCCGCTGACGTCACGATATCGATAGGAGATTGACGTTCGCCGTTGGCGATCGGGAAATCCTTGACCCAAGTCGATGGGCCTGGAATGATTTAAAAAGTACGAGCTATTAAGGCCTAAACAAGTTCTGGATCGGGTTACCTCACCCTACCTACGAAATAGGTGCCAACCCACAACATAAATAATAATAATAATAATAATAATAATAATAATAATAATAATAATAATAATAATAATCATGATAATAATAATAATAATAATAATAATAATAATAATAATAATAATAATGATAATAATAATAATAATCATGATAATAATAATAATAATAATAATAATAATAATAATAATAATAATAATAATAGTTATAATAATAATAATAATAATAATAATAATAATAATAATAAAATAATAATAATAATAATAACATCGTTTATAATACATTTAAAGGTTTTTTCTGAAGAAAACTTAATCGCGTTTCCCCAAAGATTACAATTACCTATTTACATAAAGTCTTATGGCAAAAAAAAACAAAAACAAAAACGACTAGTTTCTGGACAAGATTTCACCACATATATTTTTGTTTGGCCTAAGCAAAGATAAGTGATAAACCTTGTGTGCTAATTAAGATAACACATGTTTCATTATTGTCCTGTGTGCGTCATGTTGACAGTAGTTTTCAATAAAATATACCCTTTAACCGCGTCTCTTGTCATGTCGTTCGGGGTTTAAAAGGTTAAAAAACTAGTCAGCATATTTGTTTAATAAATTCAGAACCATGGGTATAAGTATCATAGTTCTGCCGATAACACGTCGATTGTAAGTGGTCAAAGAGCCATATATAGTTCAAGAATCATGAAAATTTAGTAGGTCATAAGCATTATTAAATAAACGAAATAACCAAAACCATATTTAAATCCAGATAAAACTGGATTTTTCAATCGCCTGACCCAGATTATTTGCGTTCAGCCAAATAGTATAATTGAACACATGGCCTTTGTTTTGATAGCCAGTTAAGCGATTCTTTGTGGGATTTTTTGTGAGGGTTAGTTTAAACAGCGTAGTGACCGGGTCGGGTCAATGTCATGTCTTTTGTAAATTTGAACGACTTCATGTTAAATAAATATCAAATTGGAAAACAGGCACTTTATACAAAACCAGTGATTCAAATTCCTGTAATCTTACACAGGACATTTAAACATACTGTGCGAAAACAATTTGAATAAAACAGGCACTTTATACTAAACAAGTGATTCAAAGTCCTGTTATCTTATGCAGGACATTTTAACATACTGTGCGAAAACAATTTGAATAATCTTATTAAATAAAATAACGGGTTTAATGAATTAAGACGTCTTATTTTTGCACAAGCGAAAACGTACACGTATACAAAAAAGCAAGATATTTTTAAACATCCGTTTACCATTTTTCGTCATATATCCCCAATGCGCCATGTCTGTTTTCTTTAATCCTGAAAATAATAATAATGATTTGCAATAAAAACAGTTTGGACACTCAAACTTAGTGAGTTCAGAAAGATAAAGATTAAATTGAACTTGATGCCTATAATGATTATAATGAAAAATGACCATGATGCTGATGCTGATTCTTATTCTTATGCTGATGCGGATGATGTTAATGATGACGAAGACGACGACCATGATGATGATGATGATGACGTCGACGACGTCGATAACGACGACGATGATGATGATGACGGTGATGATGATGATGATGATGATGATGATGATGATGTCGAATTTTAGTTGTTGTTGGTCATGTTTAAGTTGTTTTTGATTGTATGTTTTAGATTCTGATAATGCCGCTGATGCTGATAATCCGGTTGTTGTGGGTTGATGACGATAATGATGATGATGTGGATCATGATGATGATGACGATGATGATTATAACTCTTATTCTAGTTATTGTTTTCCATTTTCTTAATCTTATAACCTTTAAAACTTGTTTTTATAAACTTGAAACTTTTACTTTTAAAGATACTTACACTTCCAGTAAAGAATTGACATTTCCTTAATCCTTAAATTTCACACTCAAGCACATAAACAATTATATGTAGAGTTTTTATATACATTGCAACCTTTGACCTTAACCATGACCGCAGTCGCTGATAAGCCGGCAAGGCCGGTGATAACTAACGGGTAGACACACCATATTTACGGAAAAGAAGGCAGATAAACTCAGGTTGTTAAAGATGACGAATGATGTGAGTTTTTGTATAATTTGTTTATTACTTAAAGCTGATGTATGATTAGTTTACCGTGTGCCTTGTGATTAAAACACATGCACGATACATAATTTGCTCGTAACGCATGAAAGATATACACCATATTTTATCTGTTACCTTTAAACAGATATTCGGTTTACAACAGATTACTTTGATATTTCTTTCAGTAGAGTCTCATATCACTGAGATTTCCTTAAGTTGTATATTACTTTTAAGGGAAGAACTGTATTCGCATTTTCGTGACAAGGGTACATTTAACAAAGTGAAAACACAAAAATAAAACTATATGTTTTTCATTGCATATCATTAAATTGTCTCCAAGGTATGAACATTAAAATTTATAAAGACCTTTAAGGAGAAACGGGTTTTTTTATTTGAAGATATCATTATGGATGGAAACAACCTCAAATAATTTATGGGCAATGTAGTCTTAAAATATAGATATATTGTCATCATTTTGGGGTTATACGCCGCAGACCTACAGACTTTAGTACCGGAAATCGAGATTACGTATCGTCAGATCTACTTTTTGTCTTGCTATGTTAAAATAATTAATGCGCGGGGGTTCAAAAAGGCGGCGTATGGTGTGATGGGGTTCAAAATAGTGCGAATTAAAAGACCACTTAATTTAAATACGTTCATAAATTTGCAAATTTAATATGGATTTGAAAGCAGGCCGAAGACTCTTAAATATTTTTTGCGAAGAAGTGAGGGAAATAGTTATTTATAGATAATTAAGCAGAAAATGGAAATATGTTCCCTGCCTTCAACAACCACAAAAACTCAAAATGTCCTCAGCCATTATTTAGTTTCAGTTCCATTAATTTACACTAGCAATACACTTGCCATATTAAAGCAATGGTAATATATCCTAGTACATAAAGGTCTATCATTGAATGTTATAAATCTAGCTAATTATCTTTAAATTGATCAATTTCCATTAACTATTTTTTGTTTACAACAGGCACTTATCGGTTACAATTTAGTGCCACTCATTTTCTTTGGATTCTACTTGTATTGCCTTTGAGCAAGAATTGTGGAATTGTGTCGCGCCTACAGCCTTTAAGGCCTTCAGCGCTCTCATTAATAATCTACAACTTGCTTAGATACTCGTGAAGTTGACACTCAACAAATGCTTATGCAAAGAATAGGACAGTCGATATTTTCAATTAATTATTTTGAAATATTTATTGCTAAATTATACAGCATTTAATAAAAAAGGCATCGCACCTGTTCAAATAAACAATGTGGCATCCCCATTCGCAACAGTGAACCGAGTATAAAACTAACATCAAGATCAATTGTTTTCATATGTAAATTGATACTTTATGTTAACGGGCAATTGACCATGTTTGTATCATAGAAAAATGAAACTCTATGTACATTATATATTTACACTTGGGTATTGTACTCGTATCTACATTCCCACCCTCGAGTGGTTGAAATGTACACATTTGAAACTACCATATACAATATATTCAACTATTCAAACACAACTATCGCTTGAAGCGAATAATGCTCCCCATATGCCCATTTTCTATGAAAAGGCAGAAAATGGCATACAATGTGCTGGTAGATGGTAAATGGTTGTATTATTTTTATACACAAGTTGGAAGGAATCGTAATGTAGGAAGATATGCTCAGGTTTAAGAATTAACTTTTAAAATACATTTAAAGTAACACTATAAAAAGCAGCAGTTGTAATTCACAAATATCCAAGATATTTCTTTAACTATCAGATAAGGGGAGATAACTAAAACAACATGCAACACAAGATTATATTTCGGGGTATGCACTTCTTCTTATTGCCATTTACCTACAATTCAAGTTTCATTTCAATCCATTTAGTATTTTCCATCAGGTTAAGGGGAGATAAGTAAAAACATCCACGGGACAGGATTATAGTTCTTCCCTCTTTCTCTCATTGCAATATATATATATATATACTAAAGTATATATAAATAAGTTATTCTCCGGAAAAGGGTGTGACGGACGAAAGAACGCACACATCGACGCACAGCTGGACGGACGGACGGACGAACGGACAAAGTGGCTACAATAAACACATTCGAAACAGTATGTACAAACATAATAGCAATCGAATCATTATCGGTTTAATACCGATCCACGCACATCTATAAGTTGAAGTACAATACTACGAATTAATTGAACTTATAATGAAAGTTCGTCAACAATTGGTTTTACGACTGTTCTTGTGATTGATATACTTTTACCGTTTTGAAGATAATAAAACATTCACAAAAGTAAACAGGCTGTCAAACAAAACCTTTATATCTGTATAATGGCAACATTTGCAGCACTCACAGGTTGTTTATTTTATGCGACCATTTAGGTGCACGGCATTGTGCGCCTCACACCCGCAACACGACATTGCGTGTGTCTGCCACATAACGTTACTCCGACAAAAAGAAACGTGCAGCGCCATGTTGTTTTCACGTTTTATTCCAGTAACAAATAACAGTATTATGAATAGTTTAAATTAAATATATAAGTCTAATTATTAACTCATTCAATTGAATTAAGTCACTAAGAATGTTCACACAGTTTAAGATGCACACAAAGTAAAGCACAAAGTTTTACACATAGAGAAATAGAGTATAATGTATTTCACAAAGTTACACAAAGTTGTTGCCTTATTGATTACTAAATCATCACTATTTTTTTTCTATCTCCCCTCAGCGGAGAGGGCATGGATTTTAGGCTCCTTGATTTCTTTGGAATTAAATGTAAAATAAAGTGTTTTCTGGACTAAGCTTTGGATATATTAATTATCAGGATAACTTTCTTCATGCCACCAAAACAAAAACCTCAAAATAAAAACTCAAATAAGAAGGAAAAGCGAAAAGAAATTTCTCCATTGTTTGAGGATTCATGTATACAGCGCACGAGTGACCACAGTGACCAGCCGAAAACTGGTTTTACTGGTTTTAGATATCCGAACACAAAGACCTCGAGTGAAAACACGGATACGGATTCAAAAACTAAACGCGTAAAGAACCATTTACACCAGCAATTTCTCCTGAATATTTTATCTTGACTTAGCGACACTCCGTAGCATGAACAATATGAATTTTCCAGCGTTTGGTGGGCCGTACATGCAATCCCCACCGAGTTCTTTTACAACCCAGTTCAACCCGGTTAGTCAAGGTACTATGCAACCTACTGCCCAAACACCACGTTGGGCTACTAGTATTATGGAAGATACTATAGAAATAAAATCAACTGTTTCTCGACATGAAAATGTGGAAAAGTTAGTGACCACAATGAACCTTAAACTGAACGACTTAGAAACCAAAGTTGATTCGATCGACAAACGAGTAGCGGATATAGAAACTGCCTCCTCTTTCATAAGCGACAAGTTTGAAGAACATGCAAGCTCCATCCAGACAGCAAAAGATGACATTAAGCATCTCCAAACATCTTGTAAAACACTACATGATACTATCAACTCTTTAGAAATAGCCAATGAACATGCCAACGGAAAGATATTGGATGCTTAATTTCGTAGCATGAAAGAAAACCTCATATTTACGGCATCCCAGAAAATATAGCGCGTTCACAACAAGGTATAGTAGAGGATGGAGCCCTACAGGAACCGGAAGTCCGATCCTATCAGCATATGGACAAAGAAAGTCTTGAATGCAGCCAGCTTGTAAAAAACATCATCAAAGACGTCTTGACCATTGACGCCTCTAACAGTTTATTTGACCGGGCACACAGGTTGGGTAACATTGAAAGATCAAAGAAACCCCGCCCAATCATTGTCAAGTTCCACTATTACCATGACCGTGAACATGTCCGCCAGGCGGCGGCTACCGCAAGGGACGACCTGAAGAAGCGTGGACTTGGAATCGGGATCCAACTACCCAAGGAGTGGCGCGACGCACGGCAGAAACTCTACCCTATTCTTCACGCAGAAAAAAACAGAAAGGACACCGAGTACGATTTGTTGGAGACAAACTCTTCATTAATAACAAAGTGTACACCCCACCCCAAACAACTCCCCAATAAGGGGGTCAGGAAGAGTATTTAGATATTATCTCATGGAACATTAACGGACTATGTAGAAAACTAGCGGACCCGGACTTAGTGGATATTATAAAATCACATGATATTTGCATACTCACTAAAACTTGGTTATCACCTAAAAATAATTTAATTTGAATATTCAAGGTTACTGTGTTAATCATTTATTTGGTAATAAGTCACCGAATACTAAAAAAGGTCGTTTTTTTCTGGTGGAATATCGGTTTACTAAAAATCGGAACTAAGTCAGACAATTAGTTTTATAGAAAAACAACAAAGTGGAATAGTCTGGATAAAAATTTGTAAGTCTGTTTTTCATTTTAATGTTGATGTTTATGTTTGTTGTATTTATATTCCACCGCATGATTCTAAAGTGTTAAAAAATAGTGATATTGATATGTTTAAACAAATAGAAGTAGGTACAGAAAAATATAAATCGCAGGGAAAGATTTTAATAACTGGAGATTTTAATAGTAGGACCTCAAATGAATTGGATCATATTTTTTTTTTGACAGATTTCTCGATAGTGACCTAGATTAACAATCTAATATTTATAATAAACCTAGAAAAAACAAGGACCACGTGCTAGATACGAATGGCAAAAGACTTTTACAATTATGTAAATCAACAAATCTTTTAATCGCTAATGGTCGATTACATAAAGATTGTGATATTGGCGAATTTACATTTATCAAGTTTGGTAGATTACTTAATATTGAATCAATCTGATTTCGAAATAGTTAAATTGTTTGAAATATTGATCCCTAATGAGTTGTCAGATCACTCACGGATCAATTTCCATCTCGTACGTAAACCGCCAATCGTATTAAATCATCAAAATAATAACTCCGCCCGCGAAATTACTATCAAATGGGATAATTCACGCGTCGATGTATTTCGGGACCAATTATTGGGTAAAAGGCCATTACTTGACCAGGTGACTGCTAATTTACATAATAGGTCCATTGATGAAACGGTTACGTCATTTACCGTACTTATGCAAGAAAGTGCTCTTGATGTATTTGGAAAGCCAAAAAATGTTCAAAAACAATCAAATCTGAATACAAATAATGTTCAAAAGAAAATATGGTTTAATAAGGAGTGCTATGAGGCGCGCAAAAAAATAATATATCTAGAAATAAGTTTTTACACAATCGGAATGATGAAAATAAAATGGAATTTCTGAATAAAAAAAGAACATATAATAATATCAAACGTAAACAAAAAGGCAATTTATGCGCACTGAGGGCAACCGTATCAGTAAACTTGCAAAGAAAGATTTAAAATCATTTTGGAAAAATATTAAAAAGCAATATAAACAAAAGGATAGTGACCCAACTGGAGTGACACTAGATCGTATGTATGATCATTTTGATACTTTATATGGGGTACATGAAATCAATAATACTAATCATACGACGCCTACAAACTATTTACGATGATGATTTAGATATTAAGTTTACAGAATCAGAATTAAAAGACGCTGTCTTTGCACAGAGTAATTCAAAAAGTCCCGGAAGTGATCTACTTATTGCCGAAATATTTAAAAACTCTTTTGACATAATTTCGCTATTTTTAGTAAGTTTCTATAATAAATTATTCAATGATGGTGTATTCCCCGGGGATTGGGCAGAAGGTATTATAATCCCAATATTTAAAGGCGGGGCTCATTTGGCTAAGAATTTTAGAGGAATTACGATAACATATTATCGAAAATATACTCAAAATTACTTGTAAATCGACTAATAAAATGGTCGGATAAACATGATACACTTATTGACAACCAGTTCGGTTTCCAAAAAAATAAATCGACAATTGACTGCATATTTGTATTACACGCCCTTATCACAAAATCTCTTGCGAATAAGAATGAATTATATGTTGCATTTTTAGACTGGGAGAAAATGTTTGACCGGATTGATAGGGTTTTATTATAGAGAAAACTCTTGTCTTCGATTATAAGTACAAAAATTGTAAAAAAACCTACAATCTATGTATTCTGTTCTCAAATCATCCATAAGATACAGAAATGAAAGGTCTCCTCCAATTAGTTCTAACATAGGCGTCAAACAAGGGGACCCGGCTAGTAGCATTTTGTGTCTCTTCTTTCTAAACGATATCTTAGAAAGTATAAATAGCAACTTAAATGGCATATTAGAAATTGATGACCTGAAAATATTCATGTTATTATTCGCTGATGACGCGGTAGTTTTTGCAAATGATCCTAAAACCTTACAATCAATATTAAATGACATCGAAAGATCTGTAACACGTGGGTTTTGCGTCTTTATGTTAATAAAACAAAAAACAGAATTGAAAATGGTCGCCATACGTTATATGACTTTTATTTATATAACTCTAAGATCGATGTTGTTTCTTCATTGAAATATTTGGGTGTACATCTTTTTAAAAATGGAAACTGGAATCGCACTCAACAAAGAGTCGCACAACATGCATCGTTTTCACTCCATAATTTATTCGTCGTTTACAATAATCTGGACCTTCCAGTTAGTAATAGGGTTGAATTGTTCGACTCGCTTGTTTTACCAACACTAAATTATGGGGCAGAAGTATGGGGCTACCATGAGGGACCGGATGTAGAAATTTTGCACTTGAAATTTTGTCGGAAAATATTAGGTGTGAGACGCTCTACCAATCGCGAAGCTCTGTATGGTGAACTTGGTCGAATACCGATGTCAATACACAGAAAAAAACTACTAATAAAGTACTGGATAAGATTAATTACTTTAAACGAGAACTTCTTAATATATATAAACATATATTATGCTATAAAACGATACTAATAACGAACTTAACTATAAGGGATGTAACTGGGCATTCAGAGTTAAACAGATTCTCAATGAACACGGGCTTGGCTATTTGTGGGAGAACCAGTTTAATATGTCAAAATTTAGAGTTTCATCACATGATCTACAAATTGAACGTGGTAGATACGTTAATACACATAGATCTCAAAGATTATGCATCTACTGCAACCAAAGAATGATTGAAAACGAATATCACTTTTTACTAAAGTTTTTTATGTCCGAAATACGCAGACTTAAGAGCCAAATATATTAAAAGATATTACTACACGTGGCCAACAAAGCAAAAGTTTATCAATTTGTTATCTAACAATTCAAATAAATCTCTAATTAATCTATCAAAATTTATATACTATGCAAACATCTTAAGAAACTAATAAGTATGGTGTTGTTTGTATCCATAAACAAATGTTTTGCTCTTCTGTTAAAACAATTTGTGTCTAAATCCATGCCTTGCACATGTATGTATTTTGTATTTGCTATAAACATGTCTGATATGTTTAATGCAATAAAATGTTGAATTGAATTGAATTGAATTTATATCAATGCAAAAAAACGTTAAGTAGCATGTCTGCCTTTAACAAATGGGAACAAACAATGATCATTAAACAAATAATATTTTTATCGCTGTAACTCCATTGCCAACCTTTGGAAAATCTAGAGACTCGAAAGAAAATTAAGAATTGGTATATCAACGGATCTTTGTCTTTCCCAATTATATGTTAGGAAAGCTCTTGCTATTTTGGAATGAATCAATGACTTGTACGTTTCGATCCCTTTTTATGTTTTGTCGGTCAAAAGAAAAGTACATTAAAAAGGGAACTAAAATTATTCAGCTTTTAAATTTCTTTTTTAAAAGCATCCGATCGCTTAGCTCCCAACGTAGTACAGATAATTTCTTACTTTTTTGTACAATTCGCGTAATTTGAACCAATGTTCAAATTGAAATAAGTTGTCGATACATATCTCTGTAATGGGCTGTAATTAGCTGTCCTGTAATGAGTTTACTCTGTAATGAGCTTCCATAGCATCGTAAAGTAATCTATTGTTGGCTGTTAAGGTTCGAGATTGAGATGCTAGCAAAACAAGTATGCTTTGCAAATAAAAATATCATAGAACTTCCTCATAGAAGATTTATACGTATATGTTCTCAAAAACTACCTAACATAAAATGACATTATCATTCATTATATTACTCAAATAAATATTAAAAAATCTGCAGCACTTACAAACAAAATATGCTCAACAACAACGCAACAAAAAACACTTTTAGATGCGGTCAACGCATCGATATAGAACATGACGTAAAGAAGATCTACAAATTTCTCGATAATCTTGAAACGATAATGATATTGTTATCACCTCCTAAACAGGTTACCAACGACAATCATATTGCCTACATCATGTCGATCGGAACAACTCGTCCATTTCCCTTTGAAAACAACATCGCATGTATGCCGATAAAAACGAGTGGTTTGCATAAACAAGTTCAAAATGATTGCCAGAGTTTTGCATAAATAATTAAGATTCATTAGAGGAATATCTTTGGCTTAATTGCAAAAATGAAATTACTAGCTCGATAATTATTTGCAGTGTAGTTAAATGAAAATAAATCATAGTACCCCGTTTATATGCATCCGAGGTCTGTTAGATGTAAAATGTTTCGATTGACAGCATGTGTAATTCCACAAAACACGATACCTCAGATAAAACAAAACAGGTGTTTAAAATATATCAAGAATACTTGGAAAAATAACACACAAAATAGGAACATACCCGATATCAACAATTTACACATCTGATATCAATCACTTTTTAACCAAATAACTATATTTGGAATTAAATTTTGCGTAGATAATAAAGATATATAGAGAAACTTGCCTTTAAGATTCCAACTAAAGCGCACAAAATCTACTAGAAATCTCAGATACCGTGAACACACTAGACAAATCTTCTCAGTGTGTGAGCAGATAAATGCGTAATACAAGGAATTGGATCGATCGAAGGAGTCCTTAGTTCTGGTAATGAAACTGCACGGTCAGTTCAAGATATCAAATAATTAAATCCTGTAGTTGATAACTATCTGAGAAATAAGCTTGGAAGATCCGATTCCATAGAACCATTGGAGAATAATTAATTAGTCGTAAGATTTTATACAGCTTCCTTAGCTACATTCGGAAATCCTCGGCAATTTTCAATCGAAAACATCCACAGATCTAAAAAGGAGGCTTTATGTTTTACTGATGATAATGATGATTGGGTCGTTGTTGAGTATATGTCTTTGGTTTTGATAATTTCGCTGATGGTGAAAATGTTGTTGTTGTTGGTGGTGGTGGTGGTGGTGTAGATGTTGGTTGTGATGGAGGGTGCAGATGATGATGATGATGATGATGATGATGATGATGACTATAATTCTTATGCTTGATATAGCTTTCCATTTAACTACCACTTGATCTCATACCCTTTAACTGGTGTCTTAAAATTTGAAACTTTTACTTTTAAAGATACTTACTTCCAGTAAAGAATTGACATATATCCTTAAATTTCACATTCAAGCACATAAACATTTATATATACAGTATTTATATACATTGCAATCTTTGTCATCAACCATGACCGCAGTCGCTGATAAGCCGGCAAGGTAGGTGATAATTAACGGGTAGACATGTCATATTGACAGGTACTAAAACCCCCAGATAAACTCAGGTTGTTCAAATGACGAATATTGTGAGGTTGGTATTATTTGTTTATTACTAAAAGCCGATTTACACTTGGTTAACCGTGTGCCTTGTGATAAATAGTACACATGTACGATACCTATAATGCTCGTAACGCATGAAAGATGTACACCATACTTCTTGTTTCCTCAAAATTCATGGACAATATACACCAACCTTCTATCTGCCCCAAAACATATGTGCGATATACACCGTTATTCCTGTTAACTGAACAGGTATCGGTTTAAAAAATGCTATTTCTTTAAGTAGAGCCTCATATCATTGAGATTTCCTTAAATAGTATCTTCCATTTTAGGTAGGATGTGAAACTGCATTTTCATGACAAAGATACATATAACAAAGTGCAAACACACAAAAAAACTATATACTTTTCACTTCATTACATTAAATTGACTCCAAGGTATAAAAAATCTACAAAGACCTTAAAGGAGAAACGTTTTCTTATTTAGAGATATCAAAATGGTAGGGAACACCGTCATTTTTGCTATGTTATTGAATTAATGCGCCGGAGTTAAAAAGGAGACGTATGGTGTGATGGGGTTCAAAATAGTGCGAATAAAAAACACTTAATTTAAATATGTTCATAAATTTGCAAATTTAATATGGAAAGCAGGCCGAAAAATATTTTTTTGTGAAGAAGTGAGGGAAAAGGTTAATTATAGATAATTAAGCAGAAAATGGAAATATGTTCACTTAAAGAGCCTGCCTTACTTTTACAACTACAATAACTCAAAATGTCCTCAGCCATTATTGGGTTTCATTTCAAGCAATTTACACTACCAATACACTTGCCATATTAAAGCAATGGTAATATATCCTAGTACATAAAGGTTTATCATTTAATGTTATAAATCTAGCTAATTATCTTAAAATTGATCAATTTCCATTAACTATTTTTTGTTTACGACAGGCACTTATCGGTTACAATTTAGTGCCACTCATTTTCTTTGGATTCTACTTGTATTGCCTTTGAGCAAGAATTGTGGAATTTTGTCGCGCCTACAGCCTTTAAGGCCTTCAGCGCTCTCATTAATAATTTACAACTTGCTTAGATACTCGTGAAGTTGACACTCAACAAATGCTTATGCAAAGAACAGGACAGTCGATATTTTCAATTAATTATTTTGAAATATTTATTGCTAAATTATACAGCATTTAATAAAAAGGCATCGCACCTGTTCAAATGAACAATGTGGCATTGCAGTTCCCAACAGTGAACCGAGTATAAAACTTAAATCATGACAAAGTGTTTTCATATGTAAATTGATACTTATGTTAACGGGTAGTTGGCCACATTTGTATCATGGATAATTGAAATTGTATATATATTAAATATAGATACTTGTGTATTGTACTCGTATCAAAATTCCCACCCTCGAGTGCTTGAAATGTACACATTTGAAACTACCATAAACAATATATACAAAATTACAAACAAGAATATCGCTCGAATAGATGAATGCTCCCCATACGCCCATTTTCAATGAAAAGGCAGACAATGTAATACAATGTGCTGGTAGAAGGTAAATGGTTTTATCATTTTTATACACAAGTTGGAAAAAAATCATAACATGGAAAGATATTCGGTGGTTTGAGAATTAACTTTTAAAGTAAATTTAAAGCAACAAAATAAAAAAGCAGCAGATATGGCCCGGCCAAAAGATTTCCTCAAACTATCAGTTAAGGGGAATAACAGGGGAGATAACTAAACAATTATGCAGGACATGAATATAGTTCTTGGTAATGCACTTCCTCTTATTGTCATTTTTCCACATTTTAATATGCATTTCAATCCATTTAGTATTTTCCATCAGGTAAAGGGGAAACAACTACAAAAAATATGCAGGGCATGATTATGGTTCTATTGCTTACCTCTTTCTCTCATTGCAATATATCTATATCTTTCGTTTCAATCCATTTAGTATTTTCCAAGATATGGCCTGGAAAAGCACAAATTATGAAAAGAAAATGTTTATGGGGAGATACCTTAATGAATTAATGATTTTGCGCTGCACTTCTTCTAATCGCCAACTACCTATACACTTAGTTTTATTTCAATCCCATTAGCAGTTGTGAAGTTAATCCCCAGACTAGGGTATGACGGACAAGAGGACGTACGGACGGACACACAGCTGGGCGCACTAACGAACAAAGCGGCTACTATATGCTATCACTTCGGGGAGCATAACAAATTTAATTAGAAACATTATGTACAAACATAATAGCAATCGAATAAGTATCATTCCCGAACCATGCACATGTATATTAAGTTGAAGTGCAATATTAGGAAATAATTAAACTTATTTTGAAACTGTGGTTGAAATACTTCGATTGCTTCATGTTAATAATGCATTCATAAAAGTAAACATGCTGTTAATGATAACAATCATATCTATAGAATGGCAACATTTGCAGCACTCATAGTTGGCTTAATATCAATGCAAAAAAACGTTATAAAACGTTATATAGCATGCCTGCCTTTAACAAATTGGAACAAACAATGATCATTCAACAAATGATATGTTTATTACCGTAACTTCATTGCCAACCTTTGGAAAATCCAGAGTCTCGATAGTAAATAAAGAATAAGTCTATCGGCGGATCTTTTTTCTTTTCTGCATATATGTTAGGGGAAAAAAATGCTATTTTGTATAATTTTATTTCGTTTTGGTCCTTTTTAGGTTTTGTCAGTCAATGTAATTCAAAAAAACTAAACTTTCTTCAGCATATTGTGATAATATCATTTATCTAGCTACCAATGGCTAGAGGATACATATTAATTCTTTATTTCTTGTTTCTTTTTGCACAATTCGCGTAATTTGAACCTATGTCAAAGTTGAAATAAGCTGTCGATACATATCTCTATAATGAGCTTACTCTGTAATGAGCTCCCATAGTAATTTATTGTTAGCTGTTAACGTTCCAAATTGAGTTGCTAGCACAAAAAGTGGGCTTTGCAAACAAACAATAGCATAGAACCTCCTGATAACAGTATTATTACTATATATGTACTTGAAAACTACCTAACGAAATATTAGACTTATGTTTCCATGCTATCACTAAACATTAATATTATAACGTCTGCCTTACTTACAGACAAAGTATGCTTAACAGCAAAGCAAAAACACACCTTTAGATGCGGTCAACACATCGATATAGAACATGACTTAAAGAAGATCTACATTTTTCTACATACTCTTGAGACGATAATGATATTGTTATCGCTGCAAATGATATCAGGCTTACTTCAAACGACAATGATATTGCCTACAGCATGTCGATTGGAACAACTCGTCCTTTTCCATTAAATACAACCTTGGATGCAAGCCGGTACATTAGTAGAAGTACTGTAGTTCGGAATAATAATAATGATGATAATAATAATAATAATAATAATAATAATAATAATAATAAAATAATAATAATAATAATAATAATAATTTATTGTAGTGTTTTAACGTGTAATTTGAATAAACAAGTTCAAATTGATTCCCTGTGTTATTTTATTAATAATTACGTTTCAGAAGAGAAATTGCAAAATTGAAATTACTAGCACGTAATATACTTGCAGCCTAGTTTAATGTAAAGAATTTTGACAATTTAAACCGTTGATATACATCCGAGGTTGGGTACGATGTAAAATGACCGCAGTGTTTCGAATGACAGCATGTGCAATTTCAACACACACGATATCTCAATTTCAACAAAAGTATTAAACAGGACTTGTAAGTAAGCATAAGTAAGGTACATACCCGATATCAAAAATGCACACATCTGATATCGGTCACTTTTCAACAATATAACAAAAATGGAAGTTAAAATTTTCGTATACAATAAAGATATATAGAGAAACTTGCCTTTTTAGATTCCAACTACAGCGCACAAAAATATACTAGAAATATCAGATACCGTTAACACACACTAGACAAACCTTCTCACTGTATGAGCAGATGAATGTGTGAAACAAGGAATTGGATCGATCGAAGAAGTCTTAAGTTCTGGAAATAAAACTGCACGGTCAGTTCCAGATATAAAATAAATAGCTTCTGTAGTTGATAATTATCTGAGAAATAAGCTTGGAAGATCCGATTCCATAGAACCAATAGAGAGTAATTAATTAGTCGAAAGGTCTTATTGAGCTTTCTAAGCCAATCATGGCTATTAACATTTATTATTTTGGTTGATTGTATTTTAGATGAGTAAAAGACGCTAGGAAAGCGGAGACAAATTTTTGAAATGATGGAAGAAACGGGCGCGGGTTCGCTGTCTATTTCACCGGATTCAAACTATTTAGGTCAAGAGATGACGAATGCATACACAAGCATTTCTGATAATCATAAACTGTTTTCTACGGATAGAAATCTTTGTTATACGGCCTTCTACTAGCCATTCGTTTGGCCTCTTTATGTCTTACACCATATCAAATACTTCACCGACGAAATTGAAAAGAAGTATATTTACTCTTAAACTTAAATATATATATATACTTTGGAAAAGCATCAATAAACTGAACATAAATCGTAGGATGCATTCAAAAAATCGGTTCATAGTATTATCTAACCACAATCGACATGCTCATCAACGTTCGCAATAGTTTTCATCGGAAAAAACTCACTGCTATCGACAACCTTGTTACCAGCACAATTTTCTCAATAATGCCAAGATTCAAAGAAGAGAAGCCATCTAACAGGAAGTGTAAAAAGGTGTTAATGAAATGGTATGTATACAATGTCAACTTATACTAGACATCTCTAAACAAACAAGTGCAGATGAACAAAAAAATGCATTTCCAATTAAAAATGTTTATCATTTCCAAATTATATTTAACACACGAACACGAGGGCTGAAATATTCCGAACTATAAACAACGGTCGAACCTTATCACATTATGTGAACAGAAAAATATGTGGAAAAGGGTAAACGACGAGACGTCCTTTATAAAACGATTTTTAGAGTTGCACATGTGAGGAGAGTTAGTTAATTACAAAATGAATAATCGTACATAGTTTTTTCTTGAAGTTTAATGATGAAATGTTTTGAATAACGACAATAAATGCGAGCAATGGTAAGTACACAACTGTCAAGCTAGCATCGATTTAACGACATGTTAAACGACATGTTCATTTCAAGAATACTCTAGTCATGTTAAAATATAACAAAGGTCAGTTTGGCTATGACTTGTGTGTATTGTTTGCATGCAAGATTGGCGTCTTTTTGTTAGTTTAGTTCTAATTTAGCTTTCAAAATCAACCTGTATCCAATTGCATGAAAAATCCCACAACAACCGAAATCGAAAAAAAGTTATTAAGTTAAGTGAATGAGCATGGAACTACACTATTAGTTACCTCTATAAAATAATTTGTCAAACAAAGTATTCTGAATTCACATAAAGACGTTAAGAGTCATGTTATGGTTCGATGGTAGCAAAACGCAGTCAATTATGTATCTGTATTGTATTAATTTAACTTTTATAGTGTTTAGAAGAAAACCTGATAAATAAAAAGGCTTTTTCCATCTGTATTGGATGTAATGACCTCATCAGGAGAGTTCATAAAAATGCAAACGAACAATTTTAATTTCCATGGGGCCTCTTGATGCGGTCACATACTGATGTTTACTTTAAGCGGACCGTGGTATTCTATGTCATTAAAACGATAGAAGCAGGCTTTTGTCCAAACATGAAGTAGAATGGGAGGAACAGGATCGTATTTTTGCTCTTGAAAGCATTATGTATTTGGAACTCTTGCTGCAGAGGTAAGATACAGCTACTTAGCAGCGGATTGTATACGTGCTTTTGGTAATATAATAAGCGTAATATAGATCTTACAAAGGTCATTGCCAACATTACAATTTGACTTACATTTGTAGACTCGTCTTTAGAAATCCTGAACAATAAACATGGAGCATACATTCAAGTTGCCTTTAATATTGGAGATTTTAGATAAGTTTGTTTA